>NC_050591.1:20698218-20865718 GCF_013368585.1 Megalops cyprinoides
TTGACATTACACACATCTCAAAGGGACAGCAGATTGTCTTGAAGTGTATCTGTCAAATGAGCTGGAAACATTGAGCCAAAAATACACTCAAGAAACCAGAGAGAATTGTGATTGAGCATAGACAGGTTCTGCCAGTTCTGCTCTTTCGATATATTCCGGTGCTTAGTATGTAACAGCTTAACAGCTAGTTAAGACTTACTGAGTTGACAGCTGTTTGAAGCTATTGACAAAACCTTCATCGGGAAAACCTGCCTTGCCAATTTAGGATCATATTAACTGATATTTGGAGAAGATGATTACTGAACGTTTGCTCAGACTGACACCTGTTAACACTAAGTGTATCCTGTAATTGGTGAATTTTGTTTTGTACTGTAGAACAGTAGTAGTTGTCGTTGTTTTTGTGTGCCGGTTGCATTTCTGTTGAAGCTGTGATGCATGGTGAGAGAGCATGTGCTGCCTGTTATAGTTTACTCCCGGCAGAGATTCAAAAGCTTCTATTGCAGGTACAGGAGTTTAAAAAAAAGTTAGGATCTGTTGCCTTTAGTTGGTTGAAAGGGAAAAAAGAACTGAAGAAAAGGCCACTTTTCTATGTTTTCCTGGGAGACATTTTTTTATTTTTCATTCTTCCACAAATCAGGAGCCCGAGTCCGTTGATTCTTGATCAGAACTACATTAACACCAAAAACCAGGTTATTAAAGCGGAACGGCGGGTTCTGAAGGAGCTGGGATTCTGCGTGCATGTCAAGCATCCCCACAAGGTGAGTACCAGGCCACCTTCTTCCTGATCACTCGGCATTCATATCGCAAGGCTTTGGAGCAGTGGAAGGTGCTACCATTGTATGGAATACTGTTGAGCATAGACAACTCCATTGTCAGTTTTTGCTGTTGTGTGATTGAATTAGGGCTAATGGACCTTGGCAATTGGAAGAACATTAGTCCATCTAGGTACATAATTTGTAATGTCTTTCAGATCATTGTAATGTATCTCCAAGTCCTTGAATGTGATAACCAGACGCTGATCCAAACAGCCTGGTAAGTACATGATAAACTCCATTTGTATGTCTGATGTCACGTCTAATTAACCTGCTGAATTGTTTGTTTTCAACATTCTGTAATGTTGCAGTTCTGCATCTCTGGAATTTCTTATTCAGACGTCTTTGTGTCTCTTGTGTTTTCATGGCTTGAGTCTTTATTTTCATTTACAAATGTGAACGGAGAACTCAATTTAACTTTGTCCTTTCTTTCTACTCTTTGATTAAAGGGTAGTCCATGATGGTAAGTGTCATAAAGAACCTCTGAACTCTGCTCCTCCAACCACATGACCTCAGGAATCTACCCCCATTGGCTGCCCTTCTCGAGACAGCCAATCCAGTGAGCGCTCTCTGCCGAGAATCACTGAAGGGGTCCTATTCCATCTGGCAGCATCGCCTTGTTTTCTTGGTGTCAAAAGGATTTGTATTTTTTTTTTTTTAGCTTTCCGGTGTAAATGTTTTCATTTTTTTGTAGTTCTGTAGATTGAAAAACTGCATTCTATTATATATATTTTTTCTATTCTACGTAAATGCAACTAAAGCAGTAAACATTAGAGAAGGCCTTTTCTATTTTATTTTTCAAGTATACTTTTTTGAATGTAGATACTGTTATCCTTGTTGTTGCATACTATCTGACGTCGTCTCCAGAAAATCTGTCTTTCAGGCCTCCTCCAGCGCAGGCTTTGTCTCCAAGGACCTGTTCTGTCATCACCTGCATTCTCTTGATAAGTCGATAGACTGTTACTTTGCCCAGATTTTTAGTAGCAAAGCTGCACGCAGGCTCTTTTTTTTGGAGCAGGTGCCAGGCGTTGCCAGAGCCTTCACTTATCTTTGCTCCCACACCTGGCTGTGAAGACTACAACTGAGGCCATTTGTCTGTTGAGTGGTGGGGCCATTTGTACATGCGTCCTTCACATTTCCGTTTGGTTTTAAAATCCGCAATAGGCACACGTCAAACCATTTTATTCTCGCATCTCACAGGAGCTTCTCCCTGTACAAACACCTCTTGGCCATCATCGCCATTTTAACCCGTCATCATCAAAGCTGTATGTAAGACACTGGTCAGGGTGTTGTCCCTGAGTGATTGGACCAGGCAATCGTTGAGGAACGTTCACATAGCAATGCACAGGACATGCTGCATCATGCGCTTTGTAGATTTCATCACTGAATTAGAGGATCATTTTTGTCTTTCCCGTAATATAGTCTGCTCCATCGTACAAGTCATTTTCACCACAGACCCATCTTGTCCCAAAAAAATAATGCAAAGAAAGGGAAAATGGGTTATTGTTGGTGGTGTCATACTACATTTGAAATGTTGGCAGTTAACTGCCAGAAGCAGCATGTAGCTCAAAGTGAAAAGTTTGCTTTTGCACATTTCACAACATCTCTTCATGACACCCTTTTTTGGTGCTTTCATTTGTGGTATATGTAGGCCTTACTGTCACCATGGACATACTCGAGAGAGGAAAAGGACAAAGCTAAAATGAGTCTCCATCAGTGTTGAAAAAACTGTAAATGAAAAGTGATTTAAAGAAAGTCAGGAAATGTTGCATTGTTGGTGTACGGTTTTGTGTTTTAGGAATTATATGAATGACAGTCTGCGGACCAATGTGTTTGTGAGATTTCAAGCAGAAACCATCGCTTGCGCCTGCCTTTACCTTGCTGCCAGAGCTCTTCAGGTGGGTGTCTTTCTCTGACCTGTCCCCTTTCATTGATCCCCCCCCCCCCCACCACCACCTGCCTTCTCGCCTTTCCTTTCCATCTTGTTCTCTCCAGTTTCTGGGTTGTTAAAAGTCCTGTTAGCCTCATCATGGTGCTCTGTTTCTGGTCTCCAGATGGCTCTTCCCTCCAAGCCACAGTGGTATCTGCTATTTGGAGCCACTGAAGATGAGATCAAGGAGATCTGCATTACCACATTGAGGCTTTACACCAGGAAGAAGGTGAGGCTCTTCACTACCCCTGGTTTTAGTGTCTCTGTAGGAAGTGTCTTCAGGTATAGAAGTGATCTGAGATATTTCCCTTTCAGCCAAATTACGAGCTCCTGGAGAAGGAGGTGGAGAAGAGGAAGATGGCTCTTCAGGAGGCCAAGCTTAAGGCTAAAGGGCTTAACCCAGATGGCACCCCTGCCCTTTCCACCCTGGGGGGATTCTCGCCTGGCTCTAAACCATGTAATTGACCGTTTCTTTGGTCTGCATTACATACTGATCACTTACACACATGGCAGTCATTTGCCGGGCAGGGAAGTTAATGTCATTTTTACATTCATCAGCTTCTCCAAGAGAGTCAAAGGTGGATGAGAAATCTCCAAACCCCCAGACGCAGAAGGCAGTGAAGAAGGAGCCAGATGACCGACCACAGGGCTCCAAGAGCCCCCATAATGGGTAAGTCTGACAACACCTCCACACAGCTAGGAGGCGACGTTCGTTCCCCTTGAACTCGAACAAGGACTAATTATTTGTCCTGTTACAAAAGAGCTGTCACTTAAGCATGTCTCACCTTTCTCCAGCCTCAGGAAAGAAAACAAGCTGAGTCGGAACAGCAGGAGTGTCAGTCCATCACGGTCAAGAACAAGATCGCGGTCACGGTCCCGCTCCCCTCGCAGACAGTAAGTGCACCTGTTAATGTAGGAGCGACAGCGAACAGCTAGCTATGCTGTCAACAATCCGCCGTTCCTAAATGAGTGCATGGCATGTAAAAACAAATACTTTCTCAGCAGTGGGTCTGTATGCAAGCCATGGATAGATTACCTACCACTCTACATAGATGGTCCATTTTCCACTGGCATGAAGTGGATCTCGGCTTGCGGGTAGCTTTGACTGAGTAAGATTAGCTTTTTTTGGCAAGATGTAGCACTGCAGGTGGCAGGAGTTGTGCTGCGGTGTCTGTCCCCCTCCCAGCAGGCAGCTGGGGCTGTGGTGACAGTGCATCTGTCTTGACAGCCTCCTAGATTCTTGACTTGATTGCAGGGCATTTCCACTTGCAGGTTCCACATCTGACTTGCTCTTCCTTTTAAATATAAATAACAAATGTGACAATATGTAGATTCTATTAAGAAGGGTTTGGAAGAAATACAAATGAGATATAGGCATGAGGTTACAGATCCATTTACCCCGGTTCCCCCTTCTCCAGTTACAACAACCGCCGGAGCCGCTCCGGGACCTACAGCTCACGCTCCCGTAGTCGATCCCACAGCCGCAGCCCGTCACCACGCCGACAACAAAACCATGGCCCTTCGCCCCTGCTGCCCCATCTGAAGGCCAAGCACCGGGTGGATGACCTCAAGCTGCAGGGCCGTCACGGTCACAAGAGGAAGAAGTCCCGCAGCCGCTCGCGGTCCACCAGCAAACCCCGGGACCGGGATCGCGACCGTGACCGCAGCTCCTCCGACATGGCGGCCAAGAAGCACAAACACGAGCGCGGAGGCGGTCATCACCGGGATCGGCGGGAACGGTCCCGCTCCTACGACCGCAGCCACAAGAGCAAGCACCACAGCAGCGGTCACTCGGGCCACGGGCGGCACCGCCGCTGAAACACCCAGGACTAGTGGGCTGAGGGCCCCTCCCCCTCTGTGTTTCTGTGTTTTACTTTTCATTTATTTTTTTTCTTTTGCAAACCTTTAGTTTAAATGTAAAGTTATGGACTTGAAACTACATATTTACAGTGTAAAGATGGCTTAAATGCCAATGTATTACAAAGAATGCTTTGATTTATAAAAGCAACATATAAAAAAAATCAGAATTCAGGAAAGATCTAGATTTTGCACAGTTCAAAGAAAGAATACTTGGACAAGTTTGTTTTACTTTTTTGGACAGACATATGTATACATAAGTTGTGTGCTGTACAGGTGCAAGAAAACGGGGTTTCTCTAGATATAGACCTTATTTTTTTACAGCTGGCTGCAGACTCTTAATTTCGGACCTCTTTTGTTAGAATCGTGGTGAATTTGTTACACTGGTTTTTAGTCTGCACGTGTTTGTCTGATTTTTACTCAATAAAAGACTCGGTACAAAAGACAAAGGTTTTGGTTTCATTTGTTTTTCAGTAAAATCAGGGGCCTTGAAAGATTTCCTTTTTGCATGTCTTCAATATGTAAATATTTGCTTGCATAGACTGCCTTAACACTTTCCAATCTACAGACTTGAATCCACCTTTCACATGGTAATAGAATGAACCCTCAAGAAGGGATTTAAACTTAATCAGAAATGAAATTTTCTGATGAAATTAGCCATTTTTAAAGGAATATGGCTTTGTCATTGATTGTTTGGAATAGAGTTGAAAGTTAGCTCAAAAGGTTTAGTCATTTGATCACATACCATGGGCATCATTTCAGAAGAGGAGAACCTTGGTTGCTCTTTTGAATGTGGCCTGCACCTTCTTTAAATTACAGCAAATGAACTAGCTGGAGGGAAATTGCTATATACCTGCCTATTTACTAATACCACTATGGCAGAGTGTTTCAATTCAGTGTGTTTCAGTCACAGCAGTGTTGCTTTGCTTTTGATTAAGAGAATCATATCTCAACCTGTATTTCACTACCGTGAATAACTAGAATGTCTTCTGAGCACAAATGTAGTGTCATGGTTCTGAATGTGATAAAATGTTTAGCAGCAGAGGGCGCTCTAGTATAGGACATGCACTAACCAGTAGCCTTGATTTCTCTTGTATATCTCGTCCTCCCATGTGTTAATAGTTCCTTGTGTAAACATGTGCATGGAATGTGGAGAGCTTTTGAGGTGATGACATGTCTGACTTGACGGTAATGGGTTTTAGAAGCTATAATGTATTACTGCTGCTTTATCCTAGTATTATGATGTACTCCACTATACTATTCACAGGTTGTATATATTATTTTAAACTTTCTGTAACCTGAGTAGGTCCCCCATTGAGTACAAACACATCTGTCAAACTTAATAGTACTAATAATACATATTATATGTATTGCACAGTGATTTACATAAAGAGAGATGAAAATGCAGAGACAAAACCAAACAAGTAGAACAAAAGAAAAGCAATGAAGACCAGTGAGACCTAGAGCAAAAGTGAAAATTAGTTGAAAATGAATGAAAATGTGATGTTACGGTTATTAGCCTGATGGTTTTCTCTGGGTGTATTATTTTGTCGTGTGGGATTTTAACAGTTCTAACACGTAATCCATTGCAATGGATCCCATTCATACATTCTTGACATTTCAGGGTGTAAGCGGGAGTTGGGATGATTCTTCAGACGTATTCTGTTTGCAGTTCAATGTTGTTACACATATCTACCTTCTTCAGCTGAATCATGCATCATGCAAATGACCCTTTATGCTTTATAATCCACTCTCCATTCAGTTTAACTCACTCATGTTGCAAGACCATAGTATCATAGAGCTTCTGATGACATGACAGTATTTACAGTGTTATTTTTTCACATACCGGTTAGCTGTGTTGAAAATAATCTGACTAAACGGGTAATATTAACAACCAGTCTGTCCAAGATGCCACCTCTGATGTCAGCCCTCCCTTTACAGTTTTGAGAACTTTCCTTTGAGTCACAGGTGCAGTTGCTTGCACTGTAAAGTATGTAGGCCTACAGTTTTATCCTAATTTCCATAAATATTGTGTAAAAATAATGAGAGTGTTTCGAAAGTGTTTATGGTTGTTTACTGTTGTCCTATTGACAGAACTGCTCTATATCACTACTACTCTCTCCTAAGTCTAGGTTTGGGTAGATACAGATGCTCTTTTAAATCATGTGCTGGCTGGATCTTGCAGTGAATGAATAGAAGAGCCATCTGACCCTGACTCAGTCGTTGACCTTTGTAATCACTGCACTGGAGTCATCGCAAGTAAGTGAGAAGCTGCACAAGGAGTGAGCCATAAAAATCCATTCTCCACTCAAAACGATCCTCCCTGGGCAGCGTAGCATAGTCTCAGCTCTTGAGTGTCAGCAGTTGCTAGGCCTGCTAGTGTCCACTTCCTCTCTGCTCCCATTTAAGATATTAAACCTCTGACCTCTCAGTGGTTCAACATGTTTGGCCTGGATCCAAATCATGACAGACTTAGGCATTGGGGTTGTCGTGGAACAGTGTATCAGATCCTTGAAGGGGAGAAGCTCTCCAGGTTTCAGACCCAAGTAACTCTACACCGTCATCTCCCTGGGATGCTGCAGTGTGGTGTCCAACTGTTTCTCAGGGATGTGCTGAGAACCGTCACATAAATGTCTTAGAGCTTTGGGTTAATGCAGTTGGCCTTGCAGTAATTCCTCACTGGAAACATGTCCTACTACACTTGGATAATGCAACAGAGGCTGCCATAATCAGTCACCGGGGCAATCTGAAGTCCATTTGTAAGATAACATTACACTATGGGCCCAGACCTGTCAATGAGAGTGAACCCTCACCACACAGGTAGAGGCTTCAACCAGCCAAGGTGTTATCAGATTTGGATGCTGTTTAGCAGGGCAGAAGCGGACCTGTTTGCCTCTGCAGAGAACACTGTGTCACGTGTTATGCAAATCACTGTATGCCCTGCAGTTACACATCGTATTAGCCCACTTAGCATGCTTAACGTGGATGCCTGCACCCACAAGTGGCCAGACGTGCTGCCGTATGAACTCCCCCCATTGACTCTGGTACAGATGGTACTGAGCAGCGTACAGCTGAGAGGCTACTGTCTCATCCCGGTGGTGCAGAATGATCTGGTTTCCTCTTCTGCTGTTGCTAGTGTCAGCCTACCCATGGGAAATCCCCTTCTGTTAGGACCTTCCAAGTATCGAGGACATTAGACAACAATACCCTAACATGCTGCAGCTCTGGGCCTGGCCAATTAATTATCTTGGAAGAGGATCAAATTGAGGCCATCCATCATAGACACAGTGAAAGGGGCCTGACTCCCCTCCATTCTATGTATGATTATAGAGGTGAATGTTTTCTGCATGTTGTGATGAATGGGGTGAGTGCCCCGAGTCCTACAGACTGCAGCTTGTTCTTCTGCTTCTTCACTTTTTGACAATATGAATGCATGTAACACTCTGAAAGTGTTTGTGGCCACTATTCCCAGAGTGGATAGATGCCCCTGGAGTTGCACCAGCTTTTCTCCAGGTTTTTTTAGAGTGTGGGCCAGATGAAACTCCAGTTCGGGACTCAAAAATAGTGCTCAAGATACTCTCAGGACTGCGCTTTCAGTCTTTAGATGCAATGGTTGGAGTCTTCATTTCCTTCATGTCCTAGGGCTCCTAGGACTGTTTAAATGCCGTTTGTTCTTGCTGTTGGATAATAATGTCATTAGCCAATCCGAAAAGTTGGTTGATTAGAGCAGCCCTCATAGTGTAACACAACAGACATTATTAACGCAACCATTTTTTGCCAAGGCCCGATCCTATTGTTTTGTCATCATACACACATGGCTTTGATGAAAGTTAAGGCTTCCAGGAAAGGACAAATCAAATCTGATAAAATAAGATGATAAGAACAGCCCCTCATTAACAGAACTATTGAGAACCTCTGATTTAAGGGACAAGTATATTTTGCTTCCCCAGCAGTTGAATCAGGATCATTTTGTCTTATTTAATCTTAACACTCAATGACAATAAAATACAAGGAAATTTTGATTTAGGATTGATACTACACTATGTTTTGTCTTGGGCAGAAACCCTCCGTGGTCATATGACTGCTCTGTGAGGGGAGGTGGTGATTGACATGGTCCACGGGATTCAGCAAATGGCATTCTGGGAAGTGACGTAAGCTTAACAAAACTCTACTCTCGCCCACTTCATGATCCCAGAGAAACCCTGTACAGCAGTACAGCTTTCATTTCTCTGCTATGACAACCACTTGCAGTTGCCAAGGAAACCTACCCATTCGCTTACATGCTGGAGTCCCTGCCACCAGAGTACCAGACCCCTGTCCCACGCAGACATTTCAGATGAAGTTAGAAGGTAGTATTAATCGGCCTGAAAATTATGGTCATGCCAGACAGATTTTGTCAGTCATTTTTGTGTGTGTTTCTGTCAGTGTGTTTCCCTTTTTCATACAACTTGTAATTACCAATTGTACATTTGGTCTGTCTCACCATGACAATCTCAATAAAAGATTCCATGCAGGGCGAAGTGAATACAATCATCCAATACACATACAAGCCAACTATTATTCACTCTACATGTCCCACAGAGCACTACAGTGAAGTGGGTGGTAATTAAAGGTTTGGCACCAGTCCTGTGAGGTCACCTGAGCAAATTGTAAATGCCAGTATTGCAGGATGCTAAGAGCACTCTGATGATTGACCCACCTACCCTGCCCCTCATGGGGCAAAGCCCATTTGTTCTACCAGCGTGGGTCCTAGTCATTTTCAGCAGATGACATGGCTAGGTTTGAACCTGGGCCATAGGGATTAGCTTGCTCTTGAAACAAGCCCCTTTACTGTCTGAGCCACTAGGGAGTCCCTGGTCAGTCGTTCAAAATAATGATGTTGCTCAGCCACATATCTGAACTCACACTATTAGTCATTCGAGATCATGATTCCACTCAGTCATTCATTTGAGGTCTCAGACTACTGCATCATTGTGTGGAAAGTTGGTCTGCTTCCTTAGCTGGTGGTCAAATATGGTGTTAGGAGTAAGGGGCATTTCTATCAATGGAGTACATATTAATAATATATCTATCTGAAAACTAGATGACAGAGCACTTAGAAATACAAGTAAGTTCTCACGCTGAGTTACTGGTATGATAAGAGTGCAGAAAGAACATAATTCTTGTGCTGCTCTAACTATGGACACAAGATTATTCACTCAGTATTCCAAGTTGTTGCAGTCTTGTTTAAGTCTGAGAGGGCGATGTCAACACCTGACAACAGGATCTGCTTAGCTACAAATGAGTTTCCATTGTAAGTTGTCAAAAGATTAAGTTTTATACTGTGCAGTTGTATATTCTGAAAGGCTGCAGTTTTGAGGTTTCTGGGCCAGTTCAATATGCAACACCTAAATGTACAAGACTTTGAAACTATGTATTTTCCTAGCCACTCATATTTAGGTATGAGTGGCTAGGAACTGCTAAGCAATTTCCTTAGAAACTCGTTTCTAAAACTCCCACACTCCTGCTACATATACATGGAATCAAAAAAACATGCTGTTACCCATGACATGCATTTTTATGTCAAGATTCCCAGCAGTGATGGTCTGAGGTTTCAGAGTCACTTCCTGTGTTCCTCCAATCCTCAACACCTTCGCTGTGCTTACGCCATACCCACAGTACATGTTGTGCGCATTTCCCCAGTTGCCTTGACAGCAGTAATTGTCAGTGTGGTAAGACTCGTGGGATGGTGGAATCTCGAAATCTGCATACATTACGAACCGGGGTAGGTTCACCGCACACTAGGAGCTCATTATTAGACTTCTCCTGTGACATGCATGCGCAGCGTACTTATGATGACTGCACTGTGTGTTACAGGGGTGGTGGGAGTAACAGGCTGGAAAAATGAGAGCATCCCAATTGAACAGAACAACGCTTCTCTTCTCCTCTCCCTTTTTTTGGTACTGTGCGTTTCTGTATTTGAGAGAGCTAATGAATGCGCAATGCACCCATAGTCAACCTCTCCGCTTATAGAACAAGATCAGAGGAAAAAAAAAAAAAACACATGTTAAAAACATGCCAGACATGCCTGACTGCACTGATGTCTGGGAGATTCCATTCCAGAGCTGACTGGCTCTTATGTGGGAGAAGCTGCTTCACTTCATTCTGCATCTTCATTCTCACATTTGGACACAGTCAGGCTGGGACCAGGGGCCTGTTCATTCACATTTGCTGGACAGTAACCCTGTTTCATGCCACAGTGAGTTGTCACACCACAAGCAGGATATGTTTTAATGGAAATTTAAACAAAGATTTCAGTGGGAATCGGAGACAGTCCCTTAAATACCTACCCAGACCCAGCTGATCGAGTTTTGCTACGAATGTGCAAAACCCACATACCCACACTCTCTTGCATCAACTGTGTCTGGCATCCCTCACTCCTGCCATCTCCAGGTCTGCTATCTGCACTTTCCTGTTCTGCCGAATACTGGGGTATCAACTCCTTTGTCTAAATGGCTAAGATATCTACCATGAGCTTAAAACAAAAGATGCTGATATGATAATAATGTTAATCATTGCCCTACATAAGGTCTGCCCCCTTTAATTGGTTTGTTAATGCAAACCATAAACATACCTTGGCATGGAAACTTACTTCTAATGAAACTATAAATGCAAAAACTGGTCCTCACACCTGCTGTCCCATCTGAGGAGTCTAGACTAGTTGTCAGTTAGAGGAAAGAACTCCACCTCTGCACATCTGCCTTCCATGACAAAGATCATAAATCTCACTCTCAAGACATCCACGTCTGTGTCTCCGGTCCACAGCACGCCATTTCCTCCTTCCTCACAATCATCAGGAGGCAGCGTGAACTCGCACCAATCGGAAAAGGTTAGATACAGGCAGGCATCTAAGTGAAATCAACGGGAAAGTCCGCCCGCTGATCCAAAGACTCCATTTTTTTAACATTCTAGTTAGCAATGACAGTTGGTATGACTATCACTCAGAGAAGAAAAAAAAGTCCTTTATTTAAACTCCTCTGGCAGGAGTTGAAAGTTCTGCAGACAACAAAGAGAAAAGAGGAAGAGGGCCAAAGGCTGGTCAGACAGGAAGCCTTGCACCAGGCTGTTTCGTGTAAGTGGGTCAGGATGAAAGGACCCGGGGTCAAATGTCATGCGCGCAGCTGGTGTGAGTATATGTGCGTGGGACACACTCCGTCACGCCCAGGCTGGACAACAATGAGTGTGTGAGGCCGAGATACAATCTCTCACGGAACCGATGCAGCGGTGAGGGCCACATGCTGCCTCAGTGCATGCTGGAAAGCGGTGTGTGTGTGTGTGTGTGTGTGTGTGTGAATGAGAGAGAGGGACACTGCATCTATTCATCACACCTGGTAGGATCTGTGGGAATGGCCATCCTGCTCAGACATACACACACCTGTCTGTGACTCTCCCATTAATTACCCATACAACTAAGGAGGTACTGTGTTCATTTTCCCAGCCAGTTCATCTTCCACACCTCACAGACGATATAACTGAACATAATATCCAAACCAGAAATTTCCTTGATTCCACTCCAACACCTTTTTTGTGTTTGTCCAGATAGTCATCGAATGGCAAAAACACACACAAATGAGCACGCACGCACACACGCACAGATAAATATAGACATATGCAGATAAAAAAACATATTCACACATGCACCTGTGATCATCCACACCCCGGCTGATGTTATTGTCCCCAGTTCCCGTTAAGGTCCTGTCAGGCAAGATCATTTAAGGTTACTTTATTTCAAAGGGAAATCTGCAGGACGGAGTTTGCTGGCACTAAAGCGTGAACATAAAAGAGGGGCAGATGTGCAACACCGTCCTTTATCAAGAGGGCTTAGACCACCATTCACCCCATAATGCATATAGCAGAAAGTAAACCATCTCCTTGTGAGAGAAAGGTACAGTACAGTTCGCTAGCCCTGTAGGCTGAGTAGCAGGGATCATGGCTTTCTTTACACAGGCATTCCTGGATATCTGGCTTGGCAGGAGAACATAAAATGTGTGCACATGATGGCAGCATTATTAAGGGAAAAGATGTGGAGGGGGAGGTGTACAACACTGATTTTCAACCCATGGTTGCCCCCCCCCCCCCCCCCAAACACACACACACACACACACACACACACACGCACAGGTTATGCTTGTTAATTAAGATAATAAAGACACTTTCAGCAGTTTGGATTTTTCCACAGTCCCTACGTGTTGACAATGAGAAACAGCTCCTCACGCAGCCTTCCGAGCTTCTCCGAAAGAGAGGAGCCAAAAGCATTCCATGTGTGGCGTTCTGCGAGGAAATGAGTTCCATGCCACGCACATTTCCCACTTCTTTTGCTGCCAATCCACCCCCCCCCCCCCCAAAAAAAAAAAAAAACTGGGAGAGGAAGGAGAGCAGAAAACGTGGGAAGAGTTTTGCGTGGAGTGAGGACATCGATCACACGGGAGCGCTGCGGGAGGAAGCGGATCAGAGGCGTGCTCGCGTTGGTGCGTGAGGTTACCTCTCTCTCCCAAGGCCCGCTCGGACGAGAGTCACGCAGCTCTTTGTGTGCTGGTGTGTGTGAGTGAGCGAGTGAGTTAGTGCGTGTCTGGGGGGTAGTTGTGGTTCCACAGGCACGCTCTCTGTTTCCTGCCCGCGTGTATGTGTGTGTGTGTGTGTATGTGTTTGCGTGGAGCCGCATGAGAGTGAGTGATTACACATGTGTGTCAGTAATTGAGCTTTTGGGTGTAATGGGGGCTCTGGAGAGTCTCTCTGCTTCCTGTCCATGACCAGGGAATTCCTCTGTGCCCCAGTGTTAATGTTTTTAACGGTGTATGTGTGTGTGTGTGTGTGTCTGTGTGTGTCTGTGTGTGGGTATTCAGGGTGTGTCTCAGCGCGGTTAGGCTCTCTCCTTCCTGCCCATGAACAGGTTGATCCTGTGCGGGGTTTCGCTCACTGTTGTGGTCCTCTCCCGGGGCAGTCTGGGCAGGGTGACTCTCCCCTGACTGTTGCCATGCCAAGACGCTGCAACCCTCCCTCCGCTGCTTCCCTCTCCTTCGCCAGTCTGTCTGTTTGTCAAGCTGTGGGATCTGCCAAGGCCAGGAAGACCGGGTCCTTGGCCGGTGTAGGGTGACGTGGAGCCTTGGGTGGAGCGTCTAAGCTGCAGCAGCTGCTCCCGGGCCAGCGTCAGGGCGGCGGTTAGCTCCCCCCGCTCCTCACACTCCCGCCGCACGGTCTCCTGCAGCAGCACGTTCTGACATCAGCACCGCAGGGGGCGGGGTCAGGGGCGACAGGGTGGGGTCAGGGAGGAGAACAGGGGCAGGGTAAGAATGGGGATCAGGTTCAGTGAGGATGACAAGGGAGACGGGGGCAAGGGGGAGGGTTCAGAGAAGGAGACAAGAGAATAAAATCAGATGGAGACAGAGGAGAAGGGGTCAGGGGACAAAACCAGAGTGCAGTCCAACAGGTTTTCCAGCCCTTTTTCAGTGACTAACATTGTCAGAACTGACAGGACATGATAAATCAGAATAATGCAAATGGTAATTACATCTACAAAATACACAGTCATATACACAGTCAGATGTAAAGGACTGGGGACCCACTGGTCCAAGGATGGCCACCTCTGGGAAACATAGCACAACAAGACTACAGATTAGTGATGTGCATCTCCATCACTGAGGCCGATGCGATACACATCTCGATGCACTGCCAACGATCCAATACATTAAAGATACATATGAAGCAACTGCTAATGTGATATGATATGATTCACCCCTATTGCAATGCAGTTCGATTTGACACAATTTGATTCAACACAATGCAATTCAACGTGATACAATGTGATGTGGTGGAACATGCAGCTCTTCCTCCTCCATGGTAATCTGTGACTCACCCGGACATGCCTCCAACTCGCACGAGACTTGGCCGAGAGACTTGACAAGAATTGGCCACTGACAGCAGTGGAGATGAGAGAGCGTGCTTGAGAAACAGTTTAGAGAGGAGGAATCAATCTAAATATAAAATTATTGATCACATTTCTAAATAATAAAGGCATAGGGCCTCTACTAATAATTATACATAAATAAATCAGATTTTACTGAGGCAAAGCATCGCAAGTTCATCCCAAATTGTATCCGGTGCTCACTTTTTTAATCGGGGAAATCGTGAACTTTTATGCCGGTGCACTGATGTGAATTGGTGAATCTTACCATCCCTAATACAGATGCAATTCCAGTCTCTCATTTAATCTGTGACACAGACTCTCAGATCTCTGTCAATATTAAAATGCACCGTGTCTGAGAGTAAAAGGCACAAACGGTCTCTCATTCCACTCCCAGTCACACAAGGACATAAGAAACCATGATGGTGAGGTAAATCCAGGTCTTCCTGGAAGTCTGCAGTTTCTTTACAAAGGGTGGGGGAAAGAATATAAACAATCCCCTCTCCCACATATTAAATCCAGCCCATAAATGTATATGCATGTCATGGTGAGGTGATCACTCTGTTCTTAAAAGAGGCTGAAAACAGACTCCACCTGCTGGTCACTTACTGGAAGTGCAGACACATTTCATTCGGACATGGATGGCATCTTGAAGCAAGAGATCAAACACATCCCTTCTAAAGGCACATCTGCATCTGCATTTTCCTCCATTTTCACCAGTATAAACAAGTAATGCTTTCTCCACCTGCAATATTTCACAGCTTAGGTAGCGAATTAGAGTGGGCTAATAATGTCCTGTGAAGGGGATAAAGCATTATGCTGAATCACGTTTTTTACCAGCTCCTTTTAGCCTAATCTTACGGGCATGTTTGCACACAATGTCCTACCACATGGTCCATGTTCTCTTTCTTTGCCATTGTGTGGACCCCGCTCGCTGGGCGCCGCGACTGGGTAGAATGACAGCGCTGTGTTCACCACCGAAAGGAGAAAGGTCAGACAGTGATGGCATTTTCCCAGACAGAATGACCTTTAGTTAAAGTTCCCCGCTCTACGTCTCCGGCAGAACACGTAATGATGTGTGACATCAATACAAATAGAATCCCCCTGAGTCAACACTGCAACTCTTATCGCAGCACGGCAAATCTCACACACTCCGCATCGGGTCAGAACATCTCACAGAACTGAGCTAAATAACACAGGATCTGGCGGTGATGAAGAAATGCTGGGTACTGTGCAGGCCCTTAGTTTTCATCATAGGCAGATCGGAGTGTTTCCAGCTGTGTGTGCTCATGGCACTGCTGACATCATCATAAATGACTGTGTGTGTGTGTGTGTGCGTGTGTGTGTGTGTGTGTGTGTGTGTGTGCTTGTGCATGTGAGGGCGTGTACTCGATGTACCAGAACTCCAGCTCATTTTGTAATACACCGTTATGTATCTCTGCAGTCCATTAGCCATTACTACATTTCTGTATACAGCTTTAGGATGTTGATGATAAGAGCTACATCCAAGCTGTTCTTCTGCACCATTAAGATGAGTGCAGTTCATGCCAACAGCTGCTAGTTTGATGACTCTGTCACTCAGATGACTGTTTAGACAAATTAAGCTAAATCGCAAGGTGTCATCTCAGATCAACGAGGGCTGTCTGTGTTAGAGTTAGCAGTATGCCAGCAATATTGTTGTTAAATATGAACACAGTACCTGGAATATAAGCAATATTTCCAAAGAGTAAACTTTTTCTTGATGAAGAAAATGCTTATTGAGTTTAGGCAGTGTAAGACAGAGAAGTGGAAAAATCACTGTCTTACTACTTTGTGGGGTTTTACCAAGTAACACAGTTCCTGCTGCAATCAGCAATTCATTGCAATAGCACAATTTGTATTGTTGCTATTACAATGACTTGATGATTTTAACTGATACTTTGGTTTCCTATGTTTTTCATTCACTAAGACAATTCACAAGAATGAAAAAAGACACATATATTACACATGATTAATATAATAGTACATTATCTGCGATATACCAGTGTCAAGTGCTTTATAATCCCTGTGGTTATACATAACATTCCCACCACCTCTCAGGGAAATTATTTTAATCATGGACAATGTTAATAGAGTTTCTTTCCCTTCATGGTTTCTGGAACCCATAGCACAACAAATTTGTGGCATTTTTCAGTTTCGATGAAAAAAAAAATTCTTTGCCATACCTGACTGCAATGAATAGTGCACAAGGGAAAGCTGCCTAAGAAAAAGTACCATGGTTCTCTGAGAGGTGATCTTGCAAACCCACACTTGTGGCAATCCAGACTCATTTTTCCTATGTCTGAGCATAAACCTCACTGCTGTGGATTTTGTATTTAGTATGGAAGGCGACAGAAAAGACTAAATGCAAAGGCGAGCAGTACCTTGTGAAAAACCATTTTTGTCACAGGGAACACATACATTATTAATGAGCGAACACAAAGGAGTTGATAAATCTTTCATAACTGCGGACCTATTGCAAGAAACTAATCATGAAAAAAGACAATGTGGTCAAAATACGGCTACAGAGGCTGAGGTGTGAAATTTGCTCTGGCACCGATTTAATTTCAGATTTGAAGCGATTTAGTGCAAAGTTAAAATGCAATGAGTGGGAGCTTTCAAAAGGGCGCTAGGCTTTGAAGAATATAAAAAAAAAGAAGAAGAAAAAAATTGAAAAAAAAAAGATGGAAGAGGGGCCACAAAAAAAATAAAAAAGCATGTTCTCTGGTTGGCATAAAAGAATATGTCAGCTGTGAAATTCGCATCACGGTGCCTTGAACTGAATGAACTGGCGAGACGCACGACACACTAGGGGGGCTACTGAGGGCACCGGGGGCAGGCGGTCTGGGGAGAGCTAGTGTCATTTTCACAGTTAAGTGGCTCACTGTACTAATGCACTTTGTATCGCAATGCTGTGCTACTTCTTTCTACCTCTCTTTCCTTCTTATCATAATGTGATACTGCTTCTCTCTCTCGCATCTTCTTTCTATGCTGTTTCTCTCTCTCTCTCTCCCTCTCTCTCTTTCTCTGTCTGTCTGCCTCTCCCACCTTGTTTGTTGTCTCTTTTGCTCATTCTCTCTCCCTCTGGGGTAATGGTCAGCTCATGTACGCTAAAAACACACTTAGTTACAATACTAGGATCTAACTATACTGCATAAAAGAACATGGAACAGAGTTGTGCTGGAAATGGGGTTATTAATTTAATTATATTATTATAATAAGAGTAACTAAGAGTACAGCTGAAAAACATACTACATAGCCTACCACCTATTGTAACAAATGTTACCAGTAAAATGATATGATAACAGATTAAAAGCGTGGATATCCACGACAACCATGAAGTAAATATACATGACATGACATACAGTACCACATAAAGCATGGCTTTGTTAATAGTAAACATTGATTACAAAGTATCTAGTCATTAGTTGTACACTGAAACAGAAAAGCAATTATGGATACAAAAATGCTGAAACTGATGGCTAAAGGCTAAAGCAATCCAAAGACAGCTACTTTAGGGGACGTATTGTAATAGAGTATATTTATGTTAAGAGCAGAGACCTGCTATTCACCACTATATACCTTTAACTGTGTGTCTCTTTGCATTATGAAGACAGACATGGTTATCTTCACTTAAGACCTGCACAGCATAAATGACAAGTCTTTATTAATATGCTGATTTACTTTAGTGAATTCTCCTGTGATTGTATGGTCAGATATATAGCATAAATATCTACAGCTATGTAGTACAGTTGTGATGTACCTAGAAGTTGTTTATCGTCAATTCATTTACAGTCACAGTATTAGCAACTTAAATGTGGTACAATAGTTTTGTATTGTAAATAATGATCCTGGGTCTTCTTCGTAGTTCAAAATTAAGAAACCTACACAAACCTACACAATAATGTGGTTACACAGACCAACCATTAATGCATAATACTCAGATGTCCAGTTTCCACCATGTCATTGTGCACGAACGTGTCTCATGGCCCTAAAAATTAATATCTGGACCCCCAGCTTCCAAATGACCTCCTTCTACCTTGTAGGAATCGAGCGTGATTTTTCTTGATTAAATTTGAGCACATGCACTTCTTGGCAGATGCTGGAGTCAGTCGCTTGCTGCATTTTTAGTGGTTCTCATTATGTTGTGATGTTCCAAGAGGAGATGTGTAACCAAACAGAGGGTGGATCCTGAGGAAAAACCGACTACTAACAGCACACATTGTGCTTCATATGACCCTAAGTATTCCCATTCACCTGTGTCCGAGCCACAGACCCACACTTTTGCTTTTCACTGGGGGACATACCTTTTTTCGAGACATTCAGGATGATTCATTTGTCTTTTTCAAAAAAAGGCCTCTTTCTAAGAAACCCTCACCTCCTCCTGCAGCAGAGTGGTCTCCTGCCTTAGCTGTTCCACCTCCTGCCTTAGCTCTGCCAGCCTCTGCACCCCCTGCTGGCTGTCTCCCTGTGCATGCAGCAGCTGCCGCTCCAGCTCCGACACCGTCCTCCGGAGTCGCCCTGCCTCCTCCTCCCAGCGGGCCTCCTGCTCTGCCCGGGCCTCCTGCGCCTCCCTCAGCTTCTCCTCCAGAGCGGCCACCTCTCCCCGAAGCTCCAGCGTGGCCGAGTGCACGAGGGAAGACAGCTGAGGCGTCCGGTGAAAGCGGGGAGCAGACATGGAAAGAGTGTCTCCCTTATAGCCAAACAGCCCATCTGAGCTGTCTCATATCAAATCATATTTAAACTCACATAGCTACTGCAGACTTTAACAGAAAAACCAGGCCTGATCATGCACTATTCAATGCTGGGGACTCCCTCTAGTGCTAAACCAGCGTTACTAGTGGTAGCCCCAGTGGGGAACACTGTTTTTAGGGATGCCTCCTTCATCACAGCCAGAGAGCGCATATACCATAAAGGAAGTGCAGCATTACATTTAATGTCATATTCAAGAGATGTCTTATTCAGTACACTTCACTATGTATGCTTTGTGTACCACTGTGTACAGTTTATATTAGATGAAAATTATGTCAAAAGTGTGTCGGTGTGTCTCTTGACAAAACGTACGGTTTCATTAATGTCAGTGGTAACATCCAGTTATATGAAGATAATTAAAAATGAGTGGAAAATGCTGCACAGACCTTTACCAGCCTTAACTGTACACATAAGTGATCAACTGTCACCTGTTTCTCATTACTGAAAGAATCCCTTTTATTTACACAAATCCCCTGTAATAACACCATTATAAAAGCACAGCCACATTACACACTGTGTGCCAGAGAGATTAAGAGAAAGGAAAGTGAAATGAGTGAGAGAGAGCACAAAGTATGTGAAGATGGGGAGACAGAAAAAATGGGGTATACAGAGGGGAGAAAATAAAGAAATGGGAGAAATTAAGAGAGACGGAGGGAGAGGGAGTCACGGATACCTTCCTCTGGAGTTGTTCCGTCTCTCTTTGGCACTTTTGCAGCAGTTCTTGGTTCTTCTGCTTCTCTATGTGCAGGTCCACCTCGGCCTCCCTCCTCAGCTCCTCCTCCCTGTCTTTCAGCTGCAGGCCCAGCTGGGCCCTCTCTTGCTGCAGCAGAGCCTCAACCTGGATGCACACACCTGAACATCACTAAGGTGGTCTGAATGCAGAACTCAGCTCCTAATGGTTATGGTAATAAAGGTGGCTACACCAAAAAGCAAAAAGGTTCTATTTAGTTGTAATATTTACAATATTTGAGTAAATAAGTCAGTTAAATTGTTTGAGGGTACAGCCATAGTTCCACTTTTTTACATCAATCTATCCATGTTTACTTATCCATCAGAGTTAGAGACAATGTGTTATTAATTAAGCTGAGGGACTCATTCTGATCCCAAAAAGGTTACAAAATAAACGACAACACATTAAATCCATCCGGACACATGGATTACAGTGAAATAAAAATCACAGTAGGAAACTGTAATATTGGTGTTCGACTCTGAGGGATATCCTATTTCACTTTGCTCTGTTCCAAAACTCCATTTTAATTCTCGTTTTTATGGTGTGGAAATAAAATGGCGTGCGTTCGAAAACATTTTGCGAGTGTTACTGGAGCCTTTTAGCTTGGTGGAGTTGTTCTCACCACACTGGGCGGCAAAATATTGAATCGTTAGAGGGAAAAAAGACGCTCATAGCAATTAAGGAAAACAAAGAAGAGGATGGCATGCGATTTATTTTTAGTCGGGTATGGCCAAGGCCACCATGTTTTTGTAGAGGGGGAGTGTGGATTGTGTGTGAAAGAATAGGGCACTGGCGCCTGCAGGAGTGAGTGTGTGTGTTTGTGTGTGTGTGTGTGTGTGTGTGTGTGTGTGTGTGTGTGTGTATGCGTGCGCGCATGTGGGCAAGCATGTTTGTATGTGAGCTTGAGTCCACACATGTGCCTGCATGTGTGGGTGTGAGCTTGTGTCCACGTTGGTGCGTGCATGAGAGTTCCTGTTTGCGGATTTGTGTCTGCACTTGCTAGTGTGCATGTGAGTGTGTGCAGGCATGAGCGTGTGTGTGTGAGATTCCTTCCTCCAGTTGCGTACGCGTCTGTGTCAACTACAGGAAACCAGAGGGACTTTTGTGTAATTTTGCTAAATCAAAAGGCATTCCACTTAATATTGCTGTACTGAAGAGAAACCACAGCAACCTTGAAGAAGAAAAAAAATTATGATCATAATAACAGAAAAAACGAATGAATTTTTGGCTGTGGGATGTGAGAGCTGCATTTACTGCTTAAGCCTGTGAGACCAGTCTCTGCTTTCTTTCCTCCAGTCAACTCATTAGATATTTGACCCTCAAAGGCTCTTAAGTTTCATCTGTGGCAAATGTCCTTTTTTTCACCTGTTCAAAATGTTCTCCATAGTATTTGCATTGCACATCATGCAAATGTTTGTGCTGCCATCCCGCTGCCATATGTAGGATAGCTTCTGCTGGCAGAAAATCTGATGATAAAACATACTTCTTTGCAGGGCTTGCCTGCTGTTCCATCTCTAACCGCTGCCCCCATTTCCAGTGTCTAGCAACATTTATCATAGATGCAATCTGTGTGTTTTTACAGGGCTGCTACTGAAGAGCTCTAGCGCTCAGACGTAAAGGGCCAGCGGGGTTGCACTCACACTCCTTTTAGCTAAGAAGCCAGTCAGCGTGAAACAAAACAAAGCCAAACCTGTCAGGTGAGACGTTTTATTGCTCTAACCCCTCAGCAAGGGCACAGCAGTGTTTCAGCCCAAAACATATGATACGTGAGGCAGATGAGCTGTTCACAGAGGGCCAGGGCCAGAGCTGTGTGTGTGTGTGTGTGTGTGTGTCAGCAGAGGGGAAGGACGTGGTGGAGGACATACCTGTGCTCTCTGGCTCTCCCTCTCAGCCTGCTGCTGTCTGAGGCTCTCTTCCAGATCCTGCACGATGCGGTCATGAGCCAGTTTAGCCTGCTGACTGTGGAGAGATGCACAACGTCCCCCCCTGCTGATTAGCTCTAATCCAGGACACGGTCATTGGGTAAATGCGTGATTCAGTCCCAGAACAGCACCTAAAGTTGGGCCTGTGCAACAACACCCCGCTCACCCTGAATATATAGCATCTGTTTCCGCAGCCAGACTGTGCAAAGTTTTACTAATTTTACTGTACATTTTATGTAATAAACACTCACAGTCAGGCTTTTAAAAGTGTGTTGCAAGAGAGCTGGAGGGTGTAAACCTGGAATCCCACTGGGAATCCAATCGCCTTCTGCCCCACAGGTGTCCTAAATAGAACTGCATTTTTTTCACACTTCAATTATTTCCTAAGCTGACACTCCCATCCGGCATTACCTAAGTGACTAACATTCGGCCTGCTAACCGATTAAATATGTACGCTGCTGGGCTGTTACTGCAGTAACAGCATGTTTTTCTTTATGTATTCTGAGATACAGAAAATAGCATTCTCTGATCTTCATCAGTACACCATTGCCCTGGCAACACTATCCCACACTTCCAGCAAAACATCAGGGGATGCTTAAACAGGAAGAATTTGCAAAACTGAATGGTATAAACCAAGATGTAAAGCATAAGGCGGCTAATTGCTATCTTGCTGCTTCTAAAGCAGTGGTCACACTGCTAATTTCTCCCTGGGGGTAGGAACAGTCTGCTCTCAAAAGGGAACAGTAGCCTAGCACAGGTAGCCATGGTAATCTGCATTGCCACGACAGCAAACCATATTGTGTTCTGAGGGTTGCCTGTTCTTTTTCATTCTTTGTATGTAGTGCGTATGCAAGTGATTTTTCTGTTTTCCAGGAACAGCACAACAGCGGGCCTCAGACGTGTCATCAACAACATGGTGCTTGTTGTTCCTCTTTAATCCATCGCAATCCACCCATTTTCCCAGACCCCCCTCCAGTAATTCCCTAGCCACTCACTTAGCGCGTCCTCCTAATCCGATGTGTCTTTTTCGGAGCGTGCCAACGACAAACAAAACCTGAAAGCAATAAGTCAAGTGGTGGGCGAGGCAAAAAACAAACAAATCCCCCAGATGTTTTTTTTTTTTTTTTTTTTTTTTTTTTAATTTTCACCAGACGAGGCCCTCATTATCCTCTGATGTACCTCATCAGTGCTGCGTTGGATGCCACTCTCACGGTAAGCGGTTTTTGGACTTGGGTGCAATGCAACTGGTGTGTTCCCACCCACTAAGTGATTTCGGGTGTGTTTTCCCTTTTTTGTTTCCACTGGGTCTATATTTATTGGTGCATTGCTCTGGCCTTTTTTAGACTTACAGCACTGCACCACATGAGCGGATAACCAGTTTGAAGAAACAGTATTCATATGGCACATGACTAATAAATTGGTATGTATATTTGGAAATTTGGTATATGTCTCAAATGAAGAAAGTTGATTCTTGATACTTGTTTAATTAGATTCCCCGTATCTGATTAGAAGTTTTACCTTTGTTTTCAAAAAAGGACAACCAATTCCATTTGAGAATAAGCATCAGGTTGGGCTTTGATTATTTTTTATTAATGTAAATGAATATCTACTAATCATCCGTGAATTGTACGAGTAAAATGATCACTCTGGATGAGCAGATGTAACTGCATTCAAAAATTCATATTAGGCTGGTAGATTTAAGAGTGAGGTGTATATAATAATTATATATTGAAATCCTCTGAGCGACTTTGTGAATGGGCAGCAATGTGGTGGAGTGGTTAAGGTACTGGGCTTGTAACGGGCAATTCTGCTGGTCTAAGTGGTGGGTGGGGCACTGTTGTACCTTTGGGCAGAATACTTGGGCTTCATTGGCCAGTAAAATAAATGTATAATACGTAAAATTAATCTGAATAAGTGTATCTATTTAGAAAAAAATATCATAATTAGACAGGTCAACAATGTTTTGGCATACATTATATTCGTATCAGATGCATTAAAAACCACTAAAGACCTCAAATCAAGGACCAACACGCAGCAGGGGCTGATGTTATACGAAATGTGAGTGTTGTATGTGTATATGTTCCACTGCATGATCTGCACCTGTAGGTTTACATAAGACTCAAAATACCCAATCGGCTTCAGAGTATCCAGGGGCGCACGCACACACTCCCCCCTCCTGAGAGGTAAGAGTCTGCACGCATGTTTGTCTCCCTGAGTGTCGCTTCGTGGTTCATTTGCATGATCTGATGAGAAGTGATATAAATCTTATATACCAAGGAAAGCGTACAGAGCGCTTTAATGGGAGCCGAATAATCATATGAATGCTTCTTCAGCACTGCCAAGACCTTCACCTGCTCGGTCAAGTATGTGTAATCAAATCAGTCCTGACACATTATACACAGTAATGGCAGGCAGGTATCAAACGCTATTAAGAGGGGGCAAAAGCTCACAAACCCGAAAAAAGGGGATGGGGTCCATGTGACAAGGAAGCACCTCCATCCCACCTATGGGTGGGGTCAGAGGGCACTGTGAGGGGAAAAAGACAAACACAAACAAATGGCACTCAGGGCGAGTGAGAACCAGAATAGCTCTCTTACATAATAATAACCTCTCTGACCCGCGGCTCCTCACCTGCACACACCTGTCTCAGCCCCGCCCAGGCCCCCAGGCCCCAACCACTCCTAAAGCTGGAGAAACCTGAGCCGTGACCGCCCTAGATCCAGAAAAAAAAACCTTCTCTCTCTCCCTCAGTTCTCTCCCACTCTCCATCTTTCTTAAATTCAAGTTCTTTTTTCTTAATCCCCCCTCTGTATCTGCCAGTTCTTTCTCTCTCGCTCTCTGGCAAAGGAAGCCAGAGACTAATGTGTGAGTGCACCCAGGGATGAATGTGTTCTCAGAGGGGACTCTAAATGTGGTTCCTGTGTGCTGGTCCCTCCTTTTTTGTTCTTGATTATATTCTTTACCACTTTTTGCCTGTCTGTATGCTGAGACTTGTAAATATTCTTACGCTTTTTCCTTCTCACAATTTCTTTCTTCTCTCTGTTCTGTTTCTTCAAATTTTTTCCTGTTATCTACTGATGTCTTTCTCGCCTGTTTCCGAACCACCCTGTGTATTTTGGTTTGTCGGCAGGATCAACATTGCATCTCTCTGGTTACTCTTTTGTGTAGATATCTTTACTCACACCAGAGATAAGAGCGTGAGCAACAGACGGCAACTATCTCACATGCTGCATCTGAGCAGCATGCCTTCCTCTGACTCAAACTTGTCCTGTAAATCTGCGATTAACAATCTTAATCCTAGTGCATTAACTAATTAACTGACAGAGATCTGATGGCTCATCATGGAGACACGGACGATGGCTCCAATGTGCTGGACATATTTAAATCAGTGGTATCGTCCACATATGGAACTGCACTGGTACTTACATAATGGCTACACCAGGAAAGTTCAGGGAAGGCTAATCTCTCTTCTATTTAAGGGGTTAGTAAGGTTTAGAAAAGGTTATGTGTAGGCAAGCCTGTCTCCTGAGCATAAGCAATATTGCTGTGCGTGTGAACCTCGTTCTCTGTGTCCAAGCAGGATGTTCTGGGATGTTTTCGTGGTTCAGACGAGGCTTTGAGCCTGATGATTTCGATGTCAGAGCTCTGCGTTTTAACTGTGCCCAAACAACGCCGTAATCCGGGCCGCCCCCCCGCTGGCTGGGACCCTGGGGACTGGGGTGGGGATTAAAAACACTCTCCACTTAATCCCAGCCCGGACAATTTAAAAGAAACCTGCAAGGTAATCGGCTTCTCCCACCAGCAAGGCGGCTCCCCCTGCCAGACAACTCTGTCTACACCACGGATGTGGACGGATCTCTGACACACCTGCCCTAACCTCTAACCCCACTCCACGCTACCCCCGCCCTGCTCCAAGGCACCTTACTGAGAGCTGAGAGGATGTAGGCGCTTGTCCCCCATTCTCTGTCACCTCCACAGGTTGATGTTTTTAACAGAGACGAACGCCTGGGTACCAGAGAAAGCATGGACTTTAAGAACTGCATCTATCTATTGTCCCCTGAAACACTGTCTAGATGATCCTGCCATTCTTTGAAGGGGGACTGAGCCTGAAGAAACCACATTCAGTCGTAAAGAAAATTACACATCACGTGCATACTGAGAATATATTTTTTGAAATGATAGAAGTAAATGAAACAATGAAAACAAGGAAAACAATGAAAATTCACCCCACTTCCAAACAAACAACCTCAAAAATATGTGAATTCTTTCCTAATGATCCCCCCCTACACTCAGACAGAAATGAATAATTTCACACTCACCCAAAAAACCCTCCCTGTCAACTTTCCGACCCTCCCTCTCTGACCCAATTCACTCTCACTCCTTTTTTATCTTTTGCTCTCTCTCTCTCTCTCTCTCTCTCTCTCTCTCTCACCCTCCCTCTGTGAGGTTTGCTTCATGTTGTTTTTCCTGGTTTTGGAGGGTCAGACAGACCGGGCCCAGCGGGCAGGGCTCCGTGACCCGGCCGCCTGCATGCGAGACGGGAGAGAGGCACCGAAAATAAGAGCTGTGGCTTCAGAGCGCACGCCACGCCGCCACACGTCACGTTCTCCCTCTCCCATCACCAGGGGAGGGACATCTCAATGGCTTCATTGTGAACCCAGAAAAAGCGCATGAAAGAGGGGGTTTGTTTTATTCTCATATTAAATACAAGCTGGAAAAGTGGAGCACAATGTCTTCTTTCAGGTCATCTGAGGTCACCGCAGTGGTCAAAACTCCGTCTCTGTGAATGAGACTACAGAGCTCCTGCAGCGTGCGTGTGATAATCAGCAAAGCACGACAGGGGAAAGTCCTGCTGTGGCCTCATTAATGTGTGCGTGTGCTGCTCCGGGCCTTGTCCCATGCTGTGGTGCCTTACAGCATGCTAAGTTGTTGTGTATCTACGCTAACTGGGTACACTTGGTCAGAAACATGCGGTGGGTACATTCAGTGACACGCTTCACCAAGCACTGCCTCCCTGATCTGCAAGTCAGCCAATTTCCAGTAATGACGGATGAGCTGTCCTGTTCTGTGATGAATTTCCCGGATCGACACGTTCAGGCTGCTTGTAAAAAGCTGTGATTCAGTTCAACTCGTGTCGGTCTGAAGAACTGAATCACAATATAAAAATACATATTACCTAATCTGAAATGCTGGGCTTTTTACTGCAGCATTTAAAGTTACTCTTCCATGCTTTTATCATTAGATTGGAATGACAAACAATGCAGCACACTATTTTGCTGACACTTGTAATACAAAACAGGGGAGCTTTCTGTTTGAGCAGGCAGCAGCTCTTTCAGATTGTACTGAAAAAAGGATGGATCATATTCTTGTGAGATAGCCCTGCAGCAGTGGTATTGCATGAGGGGGCAGACGCTGACTGAGTAGGCCTGTATGCTTTCTAATGAAAAAGACTGCAGACTGTACTGTTTGAACCTGACTTTAACTGCTCTTTTTTTCACATACGTCCCAAACCGCAGTACAGACTGAGATGCAGACGGTGTCGTGTTACAGATGTAATGCTTTTTTTTAATCCACTAAAAAAAATAATGCTGATCTATGTTGTAAACTCCCTCAACACCCACACACAGGTCTAGGCTCCAACATTTCACATAATAATGTTTAGTTTCTAACTGAGGTTTGAAAAGCAACACAGGACAATAGACGGAATCAGACAAGATTGTAACAAAAACTTGTCACACACTCAAGAATCGCCTCAACTGCCCCTACCAAATTGTGATATTTTAAGGCGCTCGGCAAATTGAATTAAGGTTTTAGTGAACCACGTTGCACCTCAGATTAAAATTGATTAAAAACATCCCCACCACCCAATCTGTGACAAAGAGGATACTCAACTTGTTGATGAACAGGTCTGAAGAGGCTTAGTATCTACTTGCATGCAACACCAGAAAACTTTCATATAACTTAAGCATCAGATTAGCCGTCCCCTTGAGTGTGTCACTGACTCACTGTGCTTTGAGAAACAACCGCTAACTCACAGTCTACAATTACGGGCAGATCAAGGGCAAAACAACATTTCAAACACGAAACCCTTCCAACCCTGGGTTAGTCTGACTGTTGGGAGTCCCTGGGATAGAACTCTCAGCAGAACAAGTGAAAATTGATATAGCGAGAATGGACAAGCAAAAAGGTGAGAATACACAGGTAGTCATGTGAGACTACACAAGTGAGTAATTAGGAAAGATGTGAACAGGTTATCTGAATGACAAACAGACACTCAAATTAGAAACGGCAACCACACTGATGAGAATACACAAAAGACAAATGTAAGGTGAGACTAAACAGACAGACAATTTAGTGGAGGAGTGAACTGACTGATCAAGAAAGTGAGTACAGACAAATGTGCAAGGTTAAAGGTACTCAGGTAAATGAAAGAACAGGTACAAAGGTGAAAGGTGACAGGCAAGCATAATGTTGACCTCTCCTCCTTCAGAGTGATGATTTCTTCCTGGGCCTGCTGCAAGGCTCTCTTCAGAGTTCCCTTTTTTCTTTCCGCCTGTAAATGTTTCTGTGTCACTTCCTCTTCCTGTCGCTCCAAATCAAGTAGCTGTTCCTGTAGGGACTGGCATCTCTGTTGGCATGACAACCAGCTCTCTTCTCTCTCTCTGAGGTCTTCAGATAACCTTCATGGAATAAAATGTAAGCAATTCATCAGGATACACACACACACACACACACACACACGCCAACAACTAATCTCAACAGACAATTTCTTCATCCTTACTGATGATACAATGCAATGCAGTGTCACTTGCGAACACTGTGATTTAACTGCTAGATTAAGAGTCACACATTGGAACAGTTATGTAAGAACAAAGCATTCCATTTCACACAGTTATAGGATTCCTTACTTCTTTTAATACAGTACCCGTGACTGGCCTTCTGAAACGTTGACTTCCTGGAGACACATTTACAAAATGGTCCCCAAAAGTGGAAATTCACCCAGCACATCCCTCTCCCTTATCGATGTGTCCCTCTCTCCCTCTGGAAACTCCAGGAAAAGTTTGGGAACTTCTCTCTGCTACGTAACAAACTCCATGAACCCCTGTGACTACTTATCAGTCCAGGAGGAAGTCATAAAGTATAGAGGGTGTCTATCAGCATCAGGGAGAATTTTTGCATAGATAATCACACCACTGTATTTCATTACTGGAGTAATAAAATATTCCATCTCCAACTTTATAATTAGTCATTTAGTCATTTGTTGGTTGCTTCATTCACATTGGTTTCAAAATCATCCTGTGGCATCTACACTCACTGAGCACTTTATCAGGAACACTTGTACACCTATTTATTCATGCAATTATCTAATCAGCCAATCGTGTGGCAGCAGTGCAATTCATAAAATCATGTAGATTCTGGTCAGGAGCTTCAGTAAATGTTCACATCAACCATCAGAATGGGGAAAAAATGTGATCTCAGTGATTTCGACCGTGGCATGATTGTTGGTGCCAGACGGGTTGGTTTGAGTATGTCTGTAACTGCTGATCTCCTGGGATTTTCACGCACAACAATCTTTAAAGTTTACTCAAAAATGGTGCCAAAAACAAAAAACATCCAGTGAGCGGCAGTTCTGTGGACGGAAACATCTTGGTGATGAGAGAGGTCAACGGAGAATGGCCAGACTGGTTTGAGCTGACAGAAAGGCTACAGTAACTCAGATAACCACTCTGTACAATTGTGGTGAGCAGAAAAGCATCTCAGAATGCACAACACGTCAAACCTTGAGGCGGATGGGCTACAACAGCAGAAGGCCACGTCGGGTTCCACTTCTGTCAGCCAAGAACAGAAAGCTGAGGCTGCAATGGGCACAGGCTCACCAATACTGGACAGTTGAAGACTGGAAAAACGTAGCTTGGTCTGATTAATCTTGATTTCTGCTGAGGCATACAGATGAGAGGGTCAGAATTTGGCACCAGCAGCATGAATCCATGGACCCAACCTATGTCAATAGTCCAGGCTGGTGGCAGTGGTGTAATGGTGTGGGGAATGTTTTCTTGGCACACTTTGGGCCCGTTAATACCAATCAATCATCGCTTGAATGCCACAGCCTATTTGAATACTGTTGCTAACCGTGTGCATCCCTTCATGGCCACCCATCTTCTAATAGCTACTTCCTGCATGATAATGCACCATGTCACAAAGCAAAAGTCGTCTCAAACTGGTTTCATGAACATGACAATGAGTTCAATGTTCTTCAGTGGCCTTCCCAGTCACCAGATCTGAATCCAATAGAACACCTTCGGGATGTGGTAGAACAGGAGATTCACAACATCAATGTGTAGCTGACAAATCTGCAGAAATTGCGCGAAGCAATCATGCCAACATGGACCAGAATTTCAAAGGAATGTTTCCAACATCTTGTGGAATCCATGCCATAAAGAATTGAGGCTGTTTTGAGAGCACATTACACATGCACTATAATCTTACTTTTGTTCTAATGGCATTTTTTAAAATTTTGCAATGATTTTTTTAAAATGTACAGAACAACACATAGCATTTTAGGGTTGGTTGGTTGGTGGGTTGGAAGTCCTGGATCACACAGAAAATTATGGCTGCAAATAAAACCAAAATGATTAAGTATTTTGAGATAAACTTTCTGGACTTCAGCTTTGGAAAAGAAAATTTCCGGAACTTGACAAAAGACACCACAAAGTACATCTTTCTGATTATAGAAAATTGCCTGGAAAGCATCAGGCATCACCACTCAAAGAGCTTTAAAAATCAAGAGGAATTGTCCTGGAATCACAGGCACTTACTGGAAAGTGTTACCATGTGCTCCTAAAAGCACACAAAGAGAATGTGCAAGCACATTACGGAATGTAATATTTTTATAATATCTGTCAAAGTTCCCTTCAAACACAGCCAGTGCTGAGAGAGATACCGACCATAGAGAAAATGTGGCGTACATGTGAGAGCTATCCATTACATGCATCTGTGGCAGCAGCGCTAAATCCAATTCTATCATCCTTTTGTCTCCTCTCAGTCTTCCTGCCCTCCATGGACCCTTTCCCAGATTTTGAATGTTATTTTAGAAATACCAGGCCCTTCTGGAAAACAGTCACACCTTTCAAATTGCCGTTTCTTTGGACCCAAATGTGAGCGCAGTGTGCCAGGAGCACCAGTGACAATGTCAAGAATGAAACCTCTCAAACCTCTCAAAGACCACTCATGAAACTCCAATTTTCGTTACATTGTTTGTTCACTGGGCACGTGAAGGAATATGTTCACATGGAGAACGTCATGCACTGATGTCTTCCATATGACTGAGCTGTTGCCCCCTTCATCAAAAGACAACAAGCAGTGCTGTGCTGTGGAGCAATTAGAAGTGGATCAACGCACACGCTTTATTCACCAGTTCATGTATTCATGTATTCATTTATTTAGGTTTTTTTTTTTTTTTTTTTTACCTTGAATGGATTTGTCTGTGCTCCCTCTCAAACTGAATATGCCTGGAGTGAAGCTCCTCTGTTTCCTTGGACTTGGTCCTGGAAGACAATGCAGTGTTTTATTAGAAACAGCACCTTGTTGCATCAGCTTTCAAACATGCCAAGGATGGCAAGCTGTGCCCACTGAGGACAAACAGTCCTGACTACAAATGATCTTCATGATAACATACCTGACAAATACTCTTAATGATCACACTCCTGATAACAAGTACTCTAGATTATAAACACTCCCAATGAAAAACTCTCCTGACAAGAAATGCTCTCAAACATACACAATCCTGATGAAAACACTCTCAATGATAAATACCACTGACAGCAAATATTCTCAATGATAAACACTACTGACAAAAAACCCAGTCATAAAAATAAATGATGCACTCTTGACAATAAATACTGTAACTGATAAATGCTCCTGACAAGGAATACTCTCATGGATAAATCCTCCTCATGACAAATTCTCCAGATGAATAAATACTCTTCAGGACAAATACTGGGGATGATCAAAATTTAATGAAAAATGCTCTGAACAACAAATGCTCCTAACAATAAACACCCCTGATGACAAACCGTGCTGATGACAAACTCTCCTGACGACAAACGCGCCTAATGAGAAACACTCTCGAGAACGAATGTGCCTGACATGCAGCTGGAAAGTGTTACAGTCTCTTAGTGATGATGTGCCCCAACAGCCCAGCGAACACATTACACTAGCAATGTGTCCATAATGAGGACTCTACTGACAGTGAGCAGGCTACAGTAGGACAACACAAGAAATTCTAATCACTGCATGTGTGCTTGTGTCTAACTCCATATTCTACAGCTACAGAGATCATTTAATAATGAAACACAATTGTGAGACACTGTATGTACAGTCTTTCTGGGATATGCAGGAGAGAGGCTATGTGTCCTGTAAATTTGCAGCCTGGCGCACGCATACCCAGAGACACACAGACACAGACACAGACACACACACACACACACACTCTTTACAATCTCCTCGCAGCAAGGCGCAAAGCTGGAACGCAAACATGCCAGACCCCGCCGCCGCTGCCCCCCTCCCCCAACCCCCCTGCCCCGACACGCACTCCGACAAATCCTCTTTCTGGCCATGTGGGCTGGCTCATCGAGTGACCTTCCTGCCACACGCGATCAGGATCCAAAGAGGGCCTTGCATGTCTGGGCTCAGTCTGGACGGCTGGACGGCCAGAAGATCCCCCCCCAACCCCACCCTCACTGTTCATGCAGCTTCATCACCACTACAACTGCTATACTGCTGAGAGAGCTCAGTAGTTTAAGCCATCTGACGGCTGGACTCTCTCTCTCTCTCTCTCTCTCTCTCTCTCTCTCTCTCTCTCTGTCTCTCTCACACACACTCACTCTCTCACTCTCCCAAGGTCAGGTTAAGTGTGGGGGCTGATTCTCAGCTGGAATTGTTTGCCGTCTCTGCCCCCCCACCCCCAGTCACTGCACTCTCACGAATATCTCCCACTATCTCACGGCGAGAGGCTCCAGCTTAGCAGGCGCAATTAACACTTGAGTGAATAAATGAGAGTTCCTCAGGGGAGGAGGAGTAAATCTCTCCATCTCAGTTTTATGTCCTCCAGAGCACAGATGGAGGGAGACTTCCTGAGGTGGTTTCTGGGTTTCTTTGCCGCTGTTTGGGACTGCAGACACGCATATAACACCCTCGGCTCTGAGCGCAGGTTGAGATAACCCTTTTATCCAGCGTTGGCTTCTGTGTGAGACAGGGACAGGATATCACCTTTTATCTGTCTGTGCTTCTCCCTCTTTCTCTCGCCCCTCTCTACCTTCTCTTTCTCTTACCCCCTTTTCTTTGTCACTTCTTCTCTCTCATTTTCCCCTGTTTTGGTCTCCTTCCTCTCTTTACCCATCTCTTTCTCTTCCTTGTTACTGCTTTACCCTTTATATCCTCCTTCCTTCTTTGAATGACTAGTTCAAAAAAAACGATTATGCATTCATAATGATAAAAATTAAAGGAATGAAGAATGGAAAAATAACATTCCACACAAAGCAAATATGGTTGTAATAAAAGCCAACTGAAACAATAAAAAAGTCTCTTTCTCTATGCTTCCTCTTCTTTCCCCTTCCTTTCTCTAGCTTTTTATCTTTCCTTCCCTCTATTCCTCTCTTACCAAGCTGCCTAAGCATCCCATACTTAATTAAATGTGCAATGGAAACACATGCAGGAAGGAAACTCCTAATTTGGCAGATTTATGAGCACAAGACATTAGCAGTGAAAAGGTTGAGCTGCAGGTCCAATTTCTCATTTGGCCCTGGTTTTACATGACCAGCATGTCAACATGATTTGTGAGTTTGTTAATGTCACATATTCTATTTACAGACAGAGACAGGGAGGGATTACAGTAGGGCCACGGCAGGGCTACACATGAAATATATGACACAATGATAACAACAAAGGTGACAAAATTTTACATATTGATATAAGAGCAATGATAAAAAAAAAATAAGACGTATATAAGAGAAATACAGAAATAAAGAGGAAGAAAAAGATATATCAATATACAAAACAGGAATCAAATAAAGAACAGGCTCCTTCTCTCTGATAATTATGGGGGGATACTCTTTGAGGTTCGGTAATAGGGAACAAATGGTACAGGAATCTGAAGCATGCAAGGTCTCGTCACAGGGTCCTCTTAAGCTGTCGCTGCTGCCGGCCACAGAGACAGCTTCAGCCTAGCTTTATCTCTGCTGGCTGAGACACTGAGGGTGGCAGGCGAGGTCACTCTGCACTAACAGAAGAGTTGCTTGCGTGTTTTGGTGTGTGTGTGCGTGTGTACGTGTGCGTGTGTTTGTGCACATGTATTGCATGTGTGCATGTGTGAGAGCCTCATCCGCGCTGCTCTCATGGTATTCCTTGCATGCCGGTGGGCCCGGCAGGACGGCGGGACGGGCGGATGGCGTCTCACGCTTTGTTTACCCTCTGCGCTGCGAATCAGAGCGGGTCACCCAGCAAGGAGACCCACGGCACCATCACAGCACAAACGCAACACCCCTCATGCCCCTTTTAGGGGGAGAGGCGCTTTGAAACGGTCAGAATAAATCCGTTACAGCAGGCAAACCCAGCAAGCCCAGTGGCGGAATTATCATTTGTGAGCGTGCCCAGAGACGATAACAATGGCGTGACAGACAGCACTGTCATCATGTGAAGAACGTCAGACAACAATGCAAGCACTACATACAGTCCTCTTCCCCTTCTCTAGTGGTGCAGTGGGAGGAACATTCAACCCATCTCCAGTCAGGAAGCTGTCAGACCACACAAAATGTTTGACTGTATGTGTGTCTGTTTGTGTGTATATGTGTGTGTGTGTGTGTGTGTGTGTGTGTGTGTGTGTGTGTGTGTGTGTGTGTGTGTGTGTGTGCTGTACAAATAGCAAATAGTGCTGATCATGCTAGAGATGCTGCAAAATGATAACATAAGGGAAGGTGTGATGTGGCAATAAAACTGTTTCCACTCACATAGCTGGTGGAAGAGCACTTGTAACCAAAGTGAGCATGATTTCTGAGCCTACACAGTGCATGATGCATGAATAATTATCTTAAGCGATTAAATTACAAACCCTTGTTTACATGACTGAAACATTCTTAGCTAACATTCCATCAGTGCAGAATTACAATTATAAGACAGTAGAACAGTGACACGGAAGGAAGGAAAAGTACAATTCCTATGGAAAAAAAGTCATCCAGCTACTGTATGCTCATTCATAGATTTTTTTTCTTTTTTGATATTTAATCATTAAAACTACATGCTTTTCCAACCCATTTTTTGACAATTACGTCATCAAAAGTGAATAAATACTGCACTCCTGTCTGTTGATAATGCTTTGTAATCTCTGACAGCTTTCAAATGTAATGCTCTTAACTGGTCTTCACATGTATCTGTTTACACAGAAACAAGCAGGCCTCACAACAAGTGTGTGAGTCCACACTGCAGGTGTGTAGGTCACAGACATTCTACTAAGTGAACACAGATACTGACTTTCTACGTCAGGAAGGTTCCAGTTGAGAACTGGTTCCAGTGCTGTCAGTGTTGGTACCCTGGCTTGGATGTTGACCCCACCCCTTTGTAAATATTCAGAGACAAAACATGAGAACACTTTTATACGAAATAATGGCAGAGATGACGTCAATGTTAGACTGCTAACCTGTTCAGTTCATAGAATATATGTGTCAATGTCAGATTGAATGCTCTTATATGCAAACTACAAAACTCATGCTCTCAGGATATCTGGACATGGAAGCTTGGGCACAGAGGTTTTTTCATTTACTTAGGCAGCTGAGGCCTATGCAAAGTGGTTTCAGCCTATCCATAGCCTGTTCAATTCTTATGACAAAAACAGGAACAGCTTTCCTGTCCTTTTTGCAGTGGATTAAAACAGGAAAATCATGTGGTTCCATACTGATAACAGCTGAAATTCTAATTCAAAAACTATTCATGAACACCTCCCAATATTCTAAGGAGAACTGACTGTTTCCTTTTTTGGACTTCCAAAGACCACATCCTGATATATCCCTCCTCAGCTGCTCTGGTACATGCCACTTCTTCCATTCTGTCTTGTTAGCGTGCCAGGATACATGCCTCTTGTCACTTCTGGAGATCTTCTTTTTTGGCAGGCACAGAAACCCATCTTTTATTGAAGGGTATTTTTTTCTTTTTACCGCGTAGGGAAACTCACAAATTATTGAGGTCAGGCCTCTTTAATAACTCGTATCAGGTGAGACTGAAGGGCACGCAAGCACGCAACGACAGGGCGCTTCCCATCTCGGTCACATCAGAGCGACAGGCAGTCATTCCTCGAGCTTCCCTGACAGGGAACGCCACGGTCCCACTGTCACTTCACATCCCAGCACCGCCTCCCTGACAGACACGGATCAGCAAATCAGACTGTGACAGCTCTAAGATCTCTGACCAGCGAGACAGAGAGAAGGATAGAGAGAGAGAGAAACAGAGAGGGATGGAGCGAGGGAGAGAGAGAAAGAAAGAGAGGGCGGGAGAGAGGGAAGGAGGTAGAGAGAGAGAGAGAGAGAAGGAGGGAGGGAGAGAAAGGGAGGACAGAAATGCAATGACCAAGCTACACTGATTAATTTAAACAAAGAAGCAGGGGAAGATCCAGCCTGTCTCAGTGCGATTATCTGTGGTCCTTGTGAAGCCAAGTGTTTGAGAATTTATTCAAAAGAGTTATGATGAGAAGAAAATCACTAACGTGTGATAAATGTTCCTGTTGTGAAAAAAAAAAACCTTTGTGGAATAAACACGCCATTCTTCAGAAAGTTGGATAACTACTGCACATGTGCTTTATTGGATATTTCTCCTTGGTATCTGACCAAAATGATTATATTAAAATGTGTTCTTTAAGAGGCTCCATATTTTTAGTTTGTACAACAGGGAAAGAACCCTCTACCCCTAGCATATCTACAATAAATTGATGGTGTGTCAGCAAAAATATATATATAATGCTTGGTAAAAATGAAATGTAATAAAAAAATTAAATGCTCATGTCAAAGCTCTCATTAGTCACAGATTCCTATATGTCCCAAAGCAATGTGTAATCATTTAAAATGAAGAAAACTGGACCATGTGGTCATTGTGTGCCTCTTACTTAATTGTGCAGATTTCATTTTTAGTATGTTGTCGCTTGCCTTGTCTCCAGTAGAAACTCAATAAAGTATAGAACTTTTTGTTTTATACTTATTCACGAGTCCATCCTATACAACCTCTTTGACAGAAGATTCTGCTGGATACGATAATCAAGACCAAAAAAAAAACAATTGCATCATAGTTTTATTAATCTAGACAATTGTTTTCTGTGCTACTTTGGATTTGAACTCATGGTTCAATGTCATCACTGGTGCCAATCACATGGATGAGAATGCAGCTCACATGGATGAGAGTGCAACTCACATGGATGAGAGTGCAACTCACATGGAGCAGAGCGGGTGTCCCTGCAGCTCAGTCGGGTGAGGTCGGGTGTCACTGCCATACAGAACTAAGGGTATTCTAAAGATTCCATGTTCTAAATTCCACAAGACCTGTGGAACTGCATCTTAAATGTCACTGTTAGCTTGTTGGCTCTGTGACAAATGCCAAAACCCTGGCCTAATGGTGAACTGCCTTTCACCTTCCAAACTGGATTCCATCCAGCTCTGAGGTTCACATGAGTGCTAGTGTTTATGTGGGTGTGCATCTGTGTGTGTGTGTGTGTGTGTGTGTGTGTGTGTGTGTGGGGGGGGGGGGGGGGGGGGGGGGGGGGTGTATGTATGTGGGTGTGTACTCACAGAAGCAGCGTTTCCAGGCGTTCCTTTTCAGATTTGCTACCCTGGAGATCAAAATGTAGGCTCTTCACCCTCTCCTTAAGTTCTGAGAGAGAGAAAGAGGAGAATTTCATCTGTTTTAAGTTTAAACTGTCAGATACTGGAGAATAAAAGTATAAGTCATACAATTATTGCCATTAATCAGTCCTTGTGAGTTTAAAGCAGTGCATTCAGATACTGTGTGGCTCTGCCTTGCTGCAGAGCTTCAGGACATTGAAGCAAAGTTTTGACTGACCTTAGAGACTTTCTCTCACATGTAGCTGTGGCTATAATAACATTCAAGTAGTGTGGTGCTGCCTGAAAATTGTTCACATTGTTTTGGTTGTATTTGGTGGTTTTACATTCAAACCAAGTGCAAAATAAAGTATTAAATGGTGTGCAGGGCATGTTATTTTCCATCTGAGCACACTGACATTCAACACTGCAAACTATAGATGAAATAAAAACCATCTGTCTCACTACTGGCATGTAAAAAAGCAAAAAAAACAAAAATAGCGACATATGAGTAGCCTTGAAAAGAGAGAGGTGAAGAGGAAGACTGTGAGGTTAGAGTTGTGGTCAGAATCAATGAGTGATTTAGAGATTTGCAACTGTTACTGCAAGTCTCCTTGGTCAGAGTGTCAGAAGAAAAAACTGAAACAACCTTGATGAGACATGGCCTTCAGGGTATGTCCTACAAACACAAATAAAGATTTACGAGAGATCTGCAAAATCAGAATTGGAACATTACTTTGGGTGGGCCCCCATAACCCCTTTTAATTCATACCAGAGTGGACTTGGAATCTTGGAGTGCTTAGAGCTAGTACACACATGTATAATAAAAAGTTTGTCATACATGTCAATGGACCCTGACCAATAAGTATACTAAATGTGAGCAAAATTAAGAAATCCTGGCAATAGTTATACAGGCCGGGGGTCCTGAGTGGCTCAGTAGGAAAGGTTCTCATCTTTAGTATAGGCTAAGCCCTAAGGTCTAAATTCAAGCAGCTGACAAATGGCTGGGACCACACTGCAGCAGAACAAACTGGCTTCATTCGGCAGGGAACAGGAGTAGGTAGGTCAGCCAGGGGTTCCTCCTCTCACCACTCTCAGGCACCCTGCAAAATGTCAAGTGCCTGCGCGCTGCTTGGATAATGTCATTGGAGTAGAACCTTCTCTCCAATTGCCACTCATTTTACTGTGGTGCACTGTGGGACTTGAAAAGTGAAAAATAGCCATGGGCTGCATGTGAGTGTCTCAGAGGATTGCATTCGTCTCGCTTCAGTGCGTATGCACAAATGCAGGTTTTTGTGGTGAGACACGTCTTATGTACAATTGGTGATTCCAAATAGGGTTACATAAAAAGAAAAAAACAAACATAAATAAAATTGTTACACAGGCCACAAAAACAGAACACCAAAACACTGGTTATGGTGGTCATTATATGCCTTAGCCTCCAAACCAAACAACATTTGGGACAGTGAAGATAGGACATGTGTTCTCTATTTCACTGTTCTTCCATTTTACATTCATAAGCACGATGCAAGGGTACAGAAATAAATTGCGCATAGAATACACACATTGTCAGAAAATCTCCCACACATCTGTTTTATTCAGTGGTGTTTGCTTGGAATGGAAACCTAATTAAACAGAACAAGAGTATTCTCGCTGGATTCTAGTACTGGGATGGGAAACAGAAAGTGTCAGAGAAACACACATGCAGAAGCATGTCACAGACTGATGATAACACAAACACACACACACACACACACACACACACAATGATAGCATGAAATCCTGTGGAGCAGATGAGTTGCTGAATAGTCCCTGACCGGTAGTGTAAAAGCAAGAGAGCGAGACGCCCTGACTTTCTCTCCTTTTGTAATGATTTGCAGGATAAGGAGAAGAGGAGGTGGGTTGGCTGGGCAGACATAGAGGGAGAGAGAGAGAGAGCGAAAAGAGAGAGGTCATAACCACACAGCTGTTCTCTGCTACAAAGGCATTAGTTTACTAATGATGCTCCAGAAGGTTGTCACTGCAACCTGTTCCTCATGGAGGTCACTCCTGGGAGGATTGCAACCTCCTGCAGCCTGGGAAGAAGTTACTCTGAGAGTCTGCCACAATGTCACAACACAAACACAGTATCACACCACAGTGGTGTTCCAGCTGCTTGCAGTATCTATTATGAACACGTACAGGTAAAATCCCACATGGAAAAAACCCAATAGATCAGAGAAGAACAAAACATAGTTCCTGACAACCATCTTTTCATCCACTTTTGCTGTCTTATTCTGAGTTTCAATTGTGCTGTAATGGTACACTGCAGCATCTACCATCTTAATATCAGACAGTCTGGGAAAAAAAAACAAAAAGAAAATCACAGAGCCTGTGGGAGATGTTTCAGAACAGAAACCACAAGTGGCTGTTCTGCTTTATTTTTCTACTTCATGCCTTATTGGTGGAACTCAGTCTCCAAACACACAATAAAAAAGCCCATTTTCTACGCGCGTTTGTTCTTTGTAATTTTGTTGGTGCTGTCAGGTGGAAGGGAGCAGCAGAGAGTTTATGCTTCTGGCTCACCGGCAGCCGGTGAAAGCCCACTTGGCAGCCCTCACTGTGTCAGGCTGACATTTCAGTCCTATGGTAAGAGGCACACTTGAGTGTGTTTCTTTTATGCAGCAATAGGTTGATAATTGCTTTCTGGTCACCATGACCCCACCAGGCAAGGCGGAAAACTGAGATACAAAAAAGAAAAACAAGTAGAGTGCAGCACACGTACACCAGAATGGAAAAAAAAAACCCTGTCATCTTGCACAATCGGGCCCAGCCACGCTCTGGTGTGTTTATGCAAGGCCAGCAAGCCTTAACTTGTGAAATGAATGTGTGCACTCTCCCAGCCAGACAAGCCATTACAGCAGCGTTCTTTTCCTTCATTTTTTCACCCTGTTCTTTCTCCTTTGTTCTTTTGTGGCCGCAGAAGTATGAGGGTTCAGAGAAGTTGTTCCGCCTGGCTGGTCGCCAAGGGAAGCACGTCAGTAGTGTTTGGCGTGCCGCCGAGACCTTAAACGGGAGGGCACGAGCAGAGGGCGTAGTGGGGAAAGTGGCAAGCATTGTGGCAGGAGACAGACATGGTGGGCATGACCTGGCGGGCCCTGCCCTGCACCCCTCAGGCCCAACCTATACTCACAAGTGAGTGAGAAGACACACACAACTGCAAAAGGTCCCATTTTCCTCAGCCTGTGGATCAATTAGAGGGTGGGACAGCCCCACCCTCTTCGGCCTTTCAGCGGAGAAATAGAGAAGCAGCAGATGGCTGATGACGCACACTTCCACGTGAAACTTTCTGCTGGTATTACTTGCCAATTCAGCATCACCAATCTGTCTTCTCAGAGAGTCAAGGGGTACTGAAGAATGGGTGTGGTCTATTTCCTCATGAGCTATGAGATAAGTCATCATTACAATATGTACGGCTGTAATGTTCTCTTTTTGTGCTGTTCCTGGAATCTTCAACGGCATTTTGAGGAGAGTGGGGGTAGAATGCCTGTGGGAAGCACAGAGACTGTTTTGTCTTCTTTTTGTAATTAGTGCATGACACCCCTGCTTTGGGTGAGTCATCTAAAGAGAGATTTTCAGAGATGCAAATTAATACTGTACATGACTGTTTTATTTTCTGAGAGCAATTATGTTATCAGTAGATGGAAAAGGACAAAGTGCACCTGAGGAAGTAAATATGTGATAATGCGATAAAGTGCTGTATAAAGTCATGCATGACAGCTTGTGTGTTGCTTGGGCACTTAAAGAGACAAGTCAAGTAAACTGCAACAGCTACGTCAGTCAGCCTGGCAAATGTCCTATCCTACTTTACATTTACATTTACATTTACTCTGCCACTCATTTGGCAGATGCTTTTATCCAAAGCGACTTACAAGTGAGGCAGAGTACAACACAGGCAAAAAGCCATATACTTTGCAATACTTTGCAATCTCAGATCCCCATCTCATAGCGTGTGCCCTATGTCCTTCTTCTCAGCATGACCAGCAAGGGCCCGTGAGCAATTTGTGAGGCCCATGAGAAAATTAACCTTTTAACCTACATTTTTCTTTAACATGTTTGACAGTTTATCGACAGTTAATGAAGCTTGCCAGTTGTGGTAAGCATCACTCATCAGCAGCGTCCTCCTACTCACAGGTCTCCACTGGTATAGACACCATACCTCAGCATACACGGTTGGTACATTCCAGGTGATTTTCAATCAAAACTTATGTATTGCCTTACAACCCAGTGATGTGTATGACAGAACAGACAATTTCTCGGTTTTAGAATCCTTTTTCTCTTTCTCTTCCTCTCAAAGCTAAGGACAGTGAGCCAAACTGACATAATAATTATAATGAGCTGGACTGACAGAGCACCTTCCATTCCCTTTCAAGGATAGAATATTACTGTACAGCAAGAGGAAGGAGAGGTGGAGAAGTACTTCAACCATCACCAATGTGTAGCACCTAGCATTTTGCTCCAGAGTAGGTAAAAGCCCAGGAATTTCAGATGTGTCATACCTCCAACATTCTGAACTGGGAGAAATGGTACTTTTTGAGTGAGTTGCAATTACTTTAAATCAAGTCACCCAGAGGTCATGGTCAGAACCACATTTGGGCAGAGTGCTGATCTATAAGTTGTCCTCCAGGGGGAGAATAAGGCAATGTGCTGTTTTAAAATCTCAGACAATGTAGGACAAACATGGTATGGCACAGTTGTGGAACCCTAGGAGCGGACAGGTGACCCCACCTACCCAACAGCTGTGTTTCAATCTCCTGGTTACAGATCTGCAGCTCTGCTTGGTTCCGGGCTCGGATCTCAGAGGAGGCCAGGCGTGCCTCACACTCTCTCAGCTCCTCCCGCAGACTGGACAGCTCGACTTGAGCTCCGCCTACTGCTTTTTCCAGCTCCACCCGCTCTAAATACCACACAGAAGATCAAACATTTCCACTTACATTACAGCAGCAGCGACATTTGAAATAACTCAACATGACTTCATTGTATGACTTGTGGATGCATGTCTTTTAATCAATATAGAATACGTCAATATCTGTAGAGAGGAATCATATTCTGGCCACATCTCAAAGCACCTGGCAACAGAGTGTAGAGAAACAAAGGTTGATAAAATTGGTTTTGAGAGACTGTACGGTCTGAAGTCTCTTGGTCCATCTAGCTCCACCAGATTGATCCAGTTTAACAGGTCCCTGCAGTACAGGAAATGGTAGGTTAAACATAGTTATGAAATATGGACTGAGGCTGGGATCAGGATATGGGAGCCCTGCTGGATTAAGGACCTTCACAGTAGGATCACACACAGTTGAAAACCCCCTCTTTCTCTCAAAACGACTGCCTTCATGACCACAGTTTGTCAAGCAAAAGACTGCATTGTACACAAGTGAAGGTAGAAAGCCCAAAGCTAGAACCAGACACCTTAATAATGTTTCAAATGGTGAGAATTAGAAAGAAACACGTTGGGACATAATAGTTCTAGGATTTATTTGGCACAGCGTTTGAGAGCGTGGGTTGTTCCTCCTTAAGAGGATAAAAATGTTTTCCACTTCCAAGCTTTGTTTTCATACCATATGACATAAGACACCTCAGTGAATGAAGGGTTTTAATCATCCCAGGCCAGGGAGGGAGTCAGCAGTTCAGCAGATATCATGTGCCTCTGTGTTAAAGCACAACAGCACACATTAATCACTTTAATTACCCAGCGTAATTGAGGGTTAGTGAGAGGCTTGATTACCGTTTTCCCCTGCTGTTGAAGATCAGGAATTCAGTGGGACAAAGCCACCTGACACTTTTATTCATGGCAAAAATTAAAACCGAATTCTGTTTGCACCCAAATGGAGATGGAGGCAAGGCTGAGCAGTGTGGCTACGGTCAAAATCTAAACAATGAGAGAGGGAATTAAAAAAAAAAAAAGTGTGAGAAAATGTCAGAGAGTTTTATTACTGCACACCAAGGCCTGTGACACTTCGTCATCAGGCACCAAAACAAAAACAAAGAAGAGACAAACGATGCCAGCTATGATAAGCGATTACTGCAGTTCAAAGCAGGGTCACAGGCGATGACTCAGAGCCTTCCAGATTCTTCCCTGAATGCCTAATTGACAGACAGCATGACATTGGCTGGGGTTTACATAGCTGCACACAGGGAAGGGTCCTGTGAGCATATGGCTACACGAGCATGCCGCCTCCTCGACTCTCCTCTGCCTCTCTGCCCACATCCCCCTCCCTCTATGAAGGCACACAAGAAGTGAACAGGGATCCGGATAGCCAGCAGGTGAGACATAGCTACTGTGTGAGAATACGCCTGTGACGGGTCTCCCCCCTGGTTTCTCCTGGGAGTGGAGCCTGCGACTGGGGCTTCACCAGGCCCCGCCCCCTGTTTCTATCATACTGGGAGCGGAGTGTCAGGTTTCTCACTCAGTGGCACCTGGCTGGGACTCCACAGCACTCCGCCCTGATGGAGAGGTCTAAACTTGTCTCTCAGCAGGTCTGATTAAGAAGTGCTCATAATTAAAGTGGAGAGAGATGTAGCCGTAAGCTCCCTAACACAGACTCCCAGAATGAATCACCTTTCACACTTTATTTTTCCTCTCAACTTCAAATTAAAACGATAGTGTTATTGGCATGACAGTAAGCATATTGTGCTGTCAAAGCATTTATTTAAACAGACAAACATCAGCGTGAAGTACAAAAGTATTTCGTTATATATGGTATATTTATAGATATATCTGTTCCTAAGCTCACAATTGTTAAACAATTTTTATGTATTTTGCGCAGGATTTTCTTTCCTTCTCTCTCTTCCTATCCCTCTATCTCCCTATGTTGATCCCTCACCTTTCCTCTTTCTCTCACTCCCACTCTCTTTACTCCGTTTCTCCTTCTCCCTCTCTCAGCATTTTTCTTCCTCGTCTTTCTGTTCTCCTCTGTAACCACAGAAAGCTGACAGACAGGTATCCGCACATAATTGCTCACCCACACCCATATGGTTGGCCCTGGATCAAATGCACAGAGTCACACACCGGTGACTGTCAACCAGCAGGGCCGTGTCACATGACGTCAGCAAAAAAACGCAGCTGCCTCATGGGATGACCCAAAACAAGAGAATAAACAAATGAAGGCATGGGGAAGGAGGGGGGTACAGAAGAAGAACGAGGAAGAGTAAGAATTGCATTGCGTCAAAACTAAAAAAACTGGAGGGACAGTACAAGTATCCAGGCAGAATGGCATTCTGAAAATCAGACCAACCATACACACACACACACACACACACACACATATATAGACTCTTGTTGGCAGCAGAAACCCTGGCAGAGAAGACAGCCCCGCCCAGTGTGAGGTGAGCTCAAGGTTAACTCTATCTGAAGCGTCTGTCTCTGCTGTTAAACGATAGTTTCAGTTTCTTGTTAACTAACCTGACTAAACTTGATAAAACCACAAGCACAGCTGCAATTAGTGAACCCGTGCTCATGAAGACAAAAAGACAAACACACACACACACACACACCTGCAAACATTCTGTCACTTAGTCTCACAACAGCACATACACACACACAGCTGATCTTACAAACATTCATGAAGACAAACACACACATACATACCTGCACACTCTCCCTGACTCTCAGACACACACACATAAACCAGCATTTACACACTTTCATATAGCCACACACAGATGCACACACACACGCACACCCACACACACCCACACACACACACACACACACACACACACAATCTCACCACCTCTCACACATAACGGCATACACCCTGGCAGACTCGAGGACTGTTTGACCTGTCTCCCTCCCACACACTCCATTTTCAATCCTATTAGGCAGCGTATCACCCCATTATCATCACGCAGCAATTATATGGAACAGTGGGTGCTCAGCCTGATGATACACGGTGCAGAATACAGTGTTCCAGCTCTGCAGTGCTATTATTTTCACTTAAACATAGATGTTGCATTCAGCCAGTCCAGTGCCGCTCACTTGTGCTCTTTGCTTGATTGACAGTGCTTGAATTAGCATTTGCATTACTGAGATCTGTGTGCAGTGACTCAACAGTCTGCTACCCCAATCCAGCTCTGTAATACTCTTAGCCAAGGCTACATCACAGGAACATATTTTACAGCCTCTGTGGAGTCTTGGCCTGGGGAAATGCCCTCACAACCCTCTGGTGTCAAGGTGATAATTACAGTGCTATGGAATCGATTCTCTTCTATATGAATATGGAATCAGAACACATTCTCTCACATTATCATTGGCACAGTCACCCTGTGGAGTGACATCATTCTGTCAGCTCCCCTTAGGACATCTCAACCTCTGAGCCAACTGGAGTCTGCACTGAACTATGGTTGCTCAACTCAGAGAGAGGTGTAAAGCAATACTTGAGAGGGGACAGAGAGAGAGAGAGAGAGAGAGAGAGAGAGAGAGAGAGACACACAGACAGACAGACAGACAGAAGCTGGGGTCCACCCAAACTCAGAAGTGGTGATATCAATAGGAGAGACACACAAGACACTTCTGGCAGTTCTGCTTAAATGAGTATGTATGTGTTTGTGTGTGCAGGTTTACTTAACACACTATATACTACGTGCTTGTGGCCTTATGTACCTAATATTTAGTGCATGTAGCACTGCACGTTCACATCCAAGAATCTCTGTAGAGAATACCTGTGACAGCTTTTTCCTATATGTCTGTGTACCTATAATGGCTCATATCTCTTGTACCTACATGTTTATATGCTTGTAATCACCTGTTTTATTAGCACTGTGTACCCGTAATGGGATGCACCTGCATATTTATATATTTGTGATCACTTGCAAGAGCAGCACTCTGTATCTGTAACAGCTCATACCTGTATCGGCACCCATGCTTTTCTGCTGCAGCTGGAGGCTCCAGCCCTCAATGAATGTGGAGAACTGAACATGGCTTTGGCGGACATCTTGCAACTCCTGACAACAGGAGCGAAGCAGAGACAAGGCTGTCCTCAGGGCCTGCCCCTGCAGATGACTCCTCTCCCTGTAAAACACACACACATGGGTTAAAGGGGTTTTGTGTGTGTGTGTGTGCGTGCATGCGTGCGCATGTGTGTGTATGTATATGTATTTGTGTGTGAGTTCTTATGAATCTTACCCATTTTTTTTTCAAAGCCCTCTCTGTCTCCTAATTTCTATGCAGAGATATGCAAATCACACCAGTTCCTTAACAGTCAACACCAACCTGAAAGGACATTACACCACATTCAACAAACACTGTCAGTGTTGATGCTATAAATTCAAAGTGGAACCATGGCAACCGATAAATACCCCAGTATAAACAAAGCATGCCTAGCAGCATTGGACTGAGATAACAATGAAATTAGAGCAGTAGGAACTGAGTGAAACTACAGTGCATACTGTTTCCATTTAGAGCTGATGTCCAACCACGATGCACACCACACGCACAATTTGCTACTGTGCCAGTCACTGCCAATGCCATCTACCACCAGCCCTGGCACTCCTTTTTGCACACTTTGGTTCCACTGCTGTCCTGCATCCTACCTGCTTTCAGCCTGCATCTAGCCCACTTATGGCCTATTTATTAATGGCCATCTATCGTGCATTTTACCATGTTCCAGCCCAGATCCGGTCCACTTCGGGCCCACCTCTCCCCTGCATCTGATCTACTCCTTCTAGATTCCCTACTGGTGACTCAGCCCCTACATTGGCACCAAATTTATCTGGAATGTTGAAAAACATATCTCATCATCATCATCGCCAATATCATGCTTACCATTAACTGTCATCTTCATCATCATCACCACCATCATTGCCAAATTCACTGTCATCACCCCATCATCATCTTTACCATTTGTTCAGTATTCAGGGAATTGTATTACTACTCTTCAAATGCATGACAGTAAAGTCACAACCAGAGAGCAGAGAGCAGGAGGGAAGTACAACCTCCTGTACAGATCACCACTCTGGGTATTCCAGAAAAAGACATTGTGTTGAATAATGGACAGTTCCTTCAGAACTGGAGTGACATGCAGTTACTGTTTGATTCTGCTGCCAGCTGAGCTGGTGGTGGTGGTGGTGGTGGTGATAGGGGGAGGGGGGGGGGGGGGGGGTTGGGGGGGTCAGCCAGGGAGTGGAAGAGGATACCCATCCTAGCCCTCTACTTTCCAGGACACTGAAAGTGCAGGGTAGGGAGCAGACAAAATTCCCATGCCTGCCCCTCATGGGAACCATTTGTGATTCATTTTTTTCCCACCATTATTTTCCAAGACATGAGGTTACAGTAAACTGATCTGGTCCATCTCCAAGGGCTGGCCTCATCGTTAATATCAGAGTGTGCCACAAGGACAAAAGGACTTTTTTTTATAACATTTTATTCCCTCAATAAAAATCCAGTTCAGATCTGCAGAGGAATAAAGTTCACAACCTGGCCCCATGTAAAGGTGGCAGACTGAGGTCACAATAGACAAGACCGAAAGGGTAACACCCAATTTAAGGAGAACTGTCTTCTCATCAATGCAGCTTTTTATAATGTCAGACGACATTATTCACTTAAATGACAGAGACATACTTAGCCATAAAACATATCAACCGCATCTGTCATCGGGGTTATGAATCACGAAAATGATGCAGCAATAAACAATGGTGTGCACCATCCTCTAGGCAATAAGGCTCCAGCAAAAAAAATTATTTACAGTGAAACCTGCTGACACGACCAATCAAACCAGTGCACTGTACAGAGGAAAGCTGCTCCCTTGTGTTAGGGTGCTCTGAGGGTGTGGTGCCAGGACCCAACGCACTCTCCACCCAGCAGCACCCTGAAGCTTGGCTGTTTTGAAAGAGACATTTGGACAGTCAGGAGGTGAGAAGCATGAGAGAGCCACAACCCTCCCCATGCCTTCTGCCATGGATAGGCCTGTCCACAAAGACACAGACACATGCACACACACACATGCATGCCACACACACACACACACACACACGCGTGCACGCACACACGCGCACGCACACACTCACACACACACACACCCCCTCATCTAGTGAACAGAATTATTAGGAGAGGGAAAGATAGACTGGTGCTTCTTTTGGGTTTATACTGACACACTGTAAGTAATGCTTCAATGTAATTTATTACTTTAGTTGATTTTACAAAGCAGCAGCAACTCATTTGATTCTGAAGGGAAAAGATAAGTCATCTTCACCTGACACGAATGATTTAAGGCCTCTTAATAGAAATTTCCCTGTGCAAAGTACTGAAATTCATGTGGTTCCTTACTGTGTGATACAAAAAGCCTGCCTGCTCAGCTCCGGGTCAGAACTATCACCCCCTTTTTCTCCTCTCCTTTTGCTCTTTGTCACAGCCCAGTGCACAGTTGTTTCCCATCTGCCATTTCCTTCCTGTCGTGCTGTCAGTTGCTTTTTTTTCCGTTGTGCACGCCGCTACTGTGAACCCATCACGCCACCGTGAAACAGACTCATGGGAAGACATGAGAATAACACTGGGGTTTTTTTTTCCTCCTCTATTCTTTTCTTTCTTCCTTCCTCTCTCTCTGTCTCTCTCACTCACTCCGTTCCTCTCTCTCTCTCTTTGTCACTCATCCGCCTCCACTCTGTGCTGTCAGCTGTATTGTTCCCTCATTTCCTTACCTGAGCAGTTCGCAGTGGCCGCGAGCTTTTCCCAGCTCCCGCTCCGTGACGTCTCCCTGAGTGCTGACACTCTCCAGCCGCGACTGTCTCTCCACCAGCTGCAGGTCAAGGCTTTTCAATCTGCCAGGGAGACAGAGAAAACCAGGGAGAGAAACAGCGAAAGTAGGCAGATAAGTAAAAGGGCAAGACAGTGAAAAAGAAGTAAATACGGGTAAATACACTGAAAAAGAAGGAGGGAGCGAAAAGAGAATTACCCCCTCTCCCAGATACATCACAAAAGCTAAAATGCTTTACCATATTTCTCTTTTATATGGCGGAAAAGTGAAATGAAATAACAGCTAAATCTGATGTATGGTAGTGAATCACATTCAAATGAATTTTTGATAAAACACTATGACAGACTCCCCGTAAAGGAAAAAGAAGTTATTCCTCCAGACTGTTCAAACCAGCTAAATGTGCCCTATTGCTTTTGTACACACTCATTTCATTAATTTTCCGATAATGTTTCCTGCAACATTTGAAGCATTTTCTACAACCAGGCAATAACCAGAGGCAATGAAGGCCTGTCCGGTCCGGAGTTTTCACTCACAGGTCACCATAGAGACTCAAAAACATACTCTTATGGCAACCAGGAACATTTGAAAGTTTACAGCACAAATGAGAACTGAGAAGAAAGGACATCATCAAATGAAGCTGGGTTTGACAGAGAGTCTTTTTTAGAATCTCTCCCCCTTCCCCCTCACAGGGGTGCTGGTGCATGTTGCACAGATGCTGGAAAACCTGACTTTCAGGCTACGTGGTGCAGTTAGACATCTGAATCACGCCATCATGCTATCAAAATGACCCCCCCCCCTTGATTCAGTCCATGTGTGTGGGGAATGTTTTTTTGATGTGCTGGCTATAATCAATGACCCTCTGTTTTCCTCTCTATAAAGCCTGATTTACACAGCAGAGAGATGGTCAAGTAGTCAAGGTGTTCGCATATAATTGTTATTGTTATTATTATTACTACTACTACTCTACAGTGCATTGATATTGATTGCCATGCAATGACCCCACAGAAGTTCCTGACTGTTCATCAGTGCCCACCTCTTGCCTGGCAGTAGAGACAAGCTACCATAATTCCACATCCAGACCAGTGGAATACAGACAAATGCAGAACAATCGATGGGTACTTTCATAAACACAGTTATAAATAAATAAATGTGTGCTCCACTAGAGAAAATCATTTATCTCCTGTCTGATGCAGACATTCCTGCTCTATTCGGACAAGCCACTTTGCTACAGCACTGTCTGAGAGACAAAAACAGGGCTGAAACTGAGCTCTCACAATTCACATTCAGATTTCAGGAAAGATTATAGTGCTCTGTGTTCATTACAACACATCCTGAATCCAACCGAAAAAGCTACAATTCCTTGACATGAGCTTGCTTTGCAGGATGTTTTTGACTCTGTGTGTGTGGAGCGTGTGTTTGCACATGTGTGTGCCTACATGTCTGTTGTGCATGTGTGTCAATTTTTGCTTGTGTATAACGTGTGTGCATGTGTGAATGTGTGTGTTTATGTGTGTGTGTATATGTGCATGCCTGTATGTTTGTTACCCTACTGCTGCTGCATCTGTCCCTAGAGGTCCCAAAGCCAGATCAGTAGACAGAAGGCTGGGGGGGTCAGTTAAAGCTCCCCACTCACAGTACAGTACAAAACCATGACTGTACAAGGCAGGCTGGATTACCGTACCACCTACTAGGCACCTAAAGCAACAACTTCATGAACACAAAAAAACAACCTTTTATACTACAGCAGAAGATTCTCCCCTTAATATCAATGTCTTTGTTTTTTAATGGTTATTTCATGTACAAAAACAGTAATATAAATTATACTTGCATCAGAAACTAACTCTACCCACTACTCCTCTATCTGCCCATAAACTAAAGAGTCCAGTGCTCTAACTGTGTTAAGTACTCTTCCACACATCTGCCTAATTTATTTGTTTTATTGTATCTGACTGACAATTTTATATTCAGTTTTCAAAACCAACCTTTAAACAAACTCTTTGCATTAACAATTTATCTCCAGTGTACCTGCCTGTCAAGTACAGCTGAGTAAAAATCATTCTGATCTTCAACACAAAAGCACAGATTTTGAATATCTACATAATACCCAGGGCCACAGGGCTAATTATTTTTAGAAACACAAAAAGAATGAAAAGGAGACTCTGAAAGTGTTGGCCAGAGCACACTATATTCATATTGAATAAACAATGTGGTTCCTATTTCTGTTCCTGCACACCCAAAACAGAGCAAGAAACTGCTGGAGAGACAATCTAAGAAAGAATTCTGAATTATGCTACATTTTACAATGTGGGTGATTTCACTGAAATGTGGCAGATGCAAGCACTGAAATGAGAATCCATCTGTTCCTCTTCCTGAGAGGGAGAAGAGGGTATCCAGTCTCCGAAACATGGGCTCTGTGTTATTTGGATGATTACAGTCATTGCTATGGTGTCAGTCATGGTTACCAAACAACATTAAATAAATAAAAGATGAGATAAATACAAACTTGCAGGTGACAAACACACACACACACACACACACAGATCCTTTGTAGTCAAATCCAGACACTCCACTACAAACTTCCCTAAAGTTCATGTGGAATTTTATGGTTTTTCGTGGGGCCCTGTCATCCGTAATGAGATCACCGAACTGCTCTGCCAACTCGTTCTGCTCGAGTTCTGAAAGTCATCTGCACAGCAGCGTCGTGATTCACGTGCCATCAAGCGCACTGCACACTTACTCACAGCAGGTTTGCGTCGCCGTTGCGGTTGTCGTCAGTGCCGTCGTCGTGCCCGGCGGGAGTCATGACTGTAGCTACTATATAAGCTACTGGAAATGTTGCTCTGATGAGATATCACCCCACAGAGCTGTCTCTCAGAACAGACAACATGCTTCATGGGAGTTAAGCTTCCACATAATGGGAAGAGCTACCATATGCTGCCAATCGCTGACTTGCACGAAACAATCAGAAGACTTTGCTAGGTAGGATTCATTCAAATCAGTGAAGCACTGATGATAAACTCCACCAACTTCAAAGATCGCAGAGTCTCACTCTCATCAGCACACTTACTGTTCCATGTAAAACATTCAGCCACCCCATCTGACCCATGCACCTCTTCTGAGACTATGGCTTACTGTAAAGAACAGTAAAAACTCCACGAGATATGTTCAATGCAAACAGGCACATGGCCACATGTATTCAAGCACCCCAATGCAAATGTACTGGTTTTTATACTTGCAAATGGTAATATGCGTGTGTGTTTGTGTGTGTGTGTGTGTGTGTGTGTGTGTGTGTGTGTGTGTGTGTGTGTGTGTGCGTGTGTTTGTGTGTGTGTGTGTGTGTGTGTGTGTGTGTGTGTGTGTGTGTGTGTGTGTGTGTGTGCGTGTGTGTGTGTGTGTGTTCTGTATGTTTGTGAATACGCATGTGTGTGTGTGCGTATGTGTGAATGCATATGTGTCAGTGTGTGTGGGCATGTGTGTGTGTCTTGTGCATGACTGCATGTGTATGCGTAAACGATATCCACAGCGAGAGGAATCCAATACCTTGCATAATTGCTCTGTAAAGAGAGACTGACTCATATGCAATAAATGTATACATCCAGACAGAGCATTAAAAAGTGCATGCCAGTGCCAAAGCGATGCTTAACGTTCCACTGTTTGCATGGTTGCTAGAGGAAACAACAAATAAAGACACTGAAAAAAAACACTATTAAATAAAAGGCAATTACTGTACTGTGCTTCCTTGTCATAACTGGCCCTCCATGCATCTCTCATATTTCAAAAGCACTATCACCCCTCCCCCCTCCACCCCAACTCCAAATCACATTGCTCTCATCACCAGACAGCAAAACCAATAACAGCTGTCAGGTTTCAGCATGATATATACATTGGAAAAAAATGGCAACAGCCTACATTATGGCACCACGTCCATTCAGTTAATATATGAAGCAGGAAGAAGTGGGTGAGGAGTTTTCAATTTAGATTTCATCAAGATAGAGCGCTGAACAAGGGCAGTGGCAGACATGTCTGCTGATTTTCATGTGACTACAAAGCACCTGACACAAGATACGAGTGTGAAAAAATCTGAATCAGAAGTACAGAGGCAGGGCATAGAATCATGAAATTGTAGATCATTTGTTCCATTGGGAGACACCTGTAACTCAGGGCAACTTACATAGCTTCCCTTTATTCTTACATCATGTATGTACATAGCTTGACATTTACTAGGGCAATTTAGATGAAGCACCTTCCTTAGGGGCACAACAGTAGCAGGCCCACCTGGAAATCAACCTGGAACCTAGCAGTTACCAGCCAGGTTTCCCAAACTGATGCCATAAATCATAATTTTCGAACCTTGGTGCCCTACAAAAAAAGAAAAACAACCAATATCTCAGCATGCTTTGTCAACTGGCATTTTTTTCTGGGGGGGTATTTCATTGTATGAACTGCTCATAAGCACATTGCTCAAGACACCCTGACATAACAGGGTTAATTTCACATCCCAAAAGCAGATGTAATGGTTGGGTGAAAGAGTAGGAGAGGTTTACAGCATGTCTGCCCCTTAGTTACCTTTGGGTTTGTTAGACAGTGCCCAGAGAGAGAAACACTCCTTTACACATTACAGGCCTTTCTCTCAGGTCTACCAATTCTGATTCACTCTAGACTGTTGGCAGGAAATAAACCATCGCTTCTGTTACAATAGCCTGATGACCTCACTGAATCCAGTGGTGGATAAAAGAATTTTCAGTTTGTATAGAGAGTTTATAGAATGTATAAATATATAGAACTTAATATCACACTAAAGAGAATATTTGCTTTCCCATTTGTATTTTGCAGTAAAGTGGTACATTGTGGGTTACCAGGTTTGTGATCTTCAGGTTCAAAAACAAAGCTATGATTGATTGTAAAAGGGCAAAAAGAGGGTTTCCTGGCAGTGCGACAGAGTGGGGGTGGTAAGAGGCACTTGATCATGACGAAGGGCCCAGATCAAGCGCATGGTTTTACAACATCACAGCAGAATTGAAACACTGGCTACAACGTAAGACAAATATTGTGAAAGCATTAGACTGAAGTAACACGGACAGAGTGAAGGAGTTAAAACCACAGATACTGAGTTAATTAAGCTCAGAGCAGGTCTGGGCCACAGATGCAGATCCACAGCCACAGTTACAGCTGGGGGAACCACCAATCAATACTGGAGCAAATATTGAGGAAATCAGATTGTGAGACTTAAATCCAGCTTCCTTCTGCAAGAGGGGAGGGCGCAGACTAACTGCACCCTGCCCCATGGACCGAAAACACATATAATAAACCATTGCAATAAAACACCGCTCACAAAGACATAGACAAACAGACAAGCAATACACACTATACAAATACGTGCACAAAAACATCTGTAAAGCTTGAACTGTAATTATTTCTCAGGGAGACAATTTCTCCATGAGCATTGTTATACACATCCTGTACTGTAACCATAAACTTTTTGAAGGCTTGCAGGCTGGTACATGAAAATGCAGTCTAACTAGGACTGTCAACAGAAGGGTTTAAAATAAAAAAAAAATCCTAATATGGCTGTCTGTTTTCTTCTACTTTACAGCAAGGTGTATAATGTTATTATATTCATAATGTTCATGTTCATGTTCATAATTACCCACAACTTCCCCTTGCTTGTAAAATTATGTTTTCATAAAGACATAGAAAGTCTCCCACACTTGCACTGTTCCTCTATCTCCAATAAGGAACCACGAAAAAACCAACCGTCAAAACCCAACCTTGCTGACAACGTGCATGTGGCATATTTAGCCCTCCTCGCCCACTTCCACTTCCTAAAATGACTGTAATCACATACAGCATAGCGTGCGTGCGCTGTGCACCAACCCCACATGTGTCTCACACGCACAAACTTTCCCACCCGCTCACTGTCTCGCGCAGACTCACGCACACTCACACACGCATTGGCCCTGATCCATAGCCGCGTACTCGTTTAGGTAAACCCACAGCTATCACACAAAGACACAAAATACATAAAGCATTTATGTCTGTATGTGTTATCAACTCATGATTTCACCACTAACAATGATTTTAAATTTCAACGGTTCTGTTATTTCTCTGATCAGTCCTGAAAAAAAGAGCAAATGACTATTTTAAATAAAATTAATGGCCATTTGATGACACATAAACTCACACTCAGCAAGAACGCATGATCACACACGAACGGACAAACACATGGACACACACACACACGCACACACACACACACACACACACACACACATTGCATGTCTCAGCACTCAGCAGTAGCAGATTTTCCCAGCGCTGTGTGCTGATGATGCGGATGTGAGAACCACCAGGGCACCTCACTAACCATTAACTTCCTGCTGCACCAGTTCTCACAAACACACCCAGGCCAACACACACGCTGAGACAGACACACATACGTACACACACGCAAATACACACACACGCAGACACACACAAACAGAGACACACACACACAGCTTCTGCCTCTTCCTCTCTCACTGTCTCTCCCTCTCTCAGTCTCTCTCACAGTTTGAGTAAAATCAATCAAACTCAAAAGTTCAACTGAAGGTTGAAAAATAACTGACTGAAGTCTAACCAGATCCTGCTCAAAAGAAATGCTCCATAGTGGTCTAATCTGAGGGGCCGGGTGTAAAAACAGCCTTGTCAATTTTCACATGTTGATATTCCTAAAATTCTTTATGACAGAAGCATGGTTCATACTCTCAAATCTTAATGTTCAGAAGTTCACTAAAATTTTAGTACTGTATACAGCCCACAATTCATCATGCCTGCACATGAATAAAAAATCTGCCTCTTTAGAAACTGCTGTCAAAATATATTAATTTACGAGGACTTGTCCAAAAAGAGTAATTGCCATCTTGTTCGTTATTCATCAGGACTTCACACCCCGTTGGTTGTTATTATTAGCAGCAGTAGGCGTGAGACCTGCAATTACAGCCATTTTTTGAACATTGAACATTAGACGCACTCACTTTGAGAGGTTTATATTGATTGAGATTTGTAAAGGTATAATTAAGAGGCACATTCACGTCAATGTGAGAGGAAAACGGACATATGCATTCTCTAGCAATATGAGTCACGAATTGTCGGTTTGAAACCCCAAAACATTAAGAGAACTTCCACACTATCCATCCTATTTGACTTTTCAGCAAAGACAGGTAAATACACACATGCGCATACCTACACATTGTCATACACATCCAAACTTGCTTACACTTACATGTACACATGCACGCACACACACACACACACACACACTGGCACATACACACGTGTGCATGCATACACACAAATTCAAATTCACACTTAGACACAAGAAAACACATGCATAAACATACACACTCACACTCCCGCACATACATGGACTCATACAGATACTAGCTCTTCAAAGCTAGCCTGCACACTCCTCCATGCACGCAGACACTGACAGACACACACACTCTCGGAGGGGAAGTAAATCGTTTCCACCCCGTTATTTCTCCTGCCTCTGTGGCATTGCATTGGCTTTTCAGCTAGTCTGTCTGCATGCATTGTGCTGGAGACAGAGAAAAGAGGGAAGCTCTATTCAGCACATGGCCCTGCGTGCGATGACCAATAAAAGCTGCCTCTGGGCCTCACAGCTGCGTGCTGAAGGCCCTCCCTCGGCAGGAGGGTATCTACCTCTCCAGGGCGATGGATCAACAGGTCTTCATGCGACTGCAGGCCAGCCATGCCTGTGTGTGGGTGCACGCAGCAGGGAGGGGTGCTCGAAAAAGAAATCATTCAACACCCTGCGTCAGCCGACACAGCAAACAGCCACGTTGTTTCCCAAACTGGAGAGAGCACCGAGGATGCTCAGGCCTTATGCACTCTTTCTGCCCTCCTTTCTTTCTTTCAGTCATGCACACAACGCTGTGTGAGAGAGTGAGAGGCCATGTGATCCACCTGTTTGTCCTTCATTTACCTCTTTTGAAGAAACGCTGCAGATTGATCAGTTCCATGTCTTACTTCACCACATTCATACTTCACATATAAGTAACACATACGGCATGATGATCTTAAAAAGAAAATGTCCATAAAATGCATGGCTGCTAGAAATAAAATTTAATACCCACAAATTCTCAGTGTAGACAGTCCACTTTCATGTGGATATCTGTGATGTTTTTACCATATCCTTATGGTACCTTATGGTATCTTTCTCCAGTACAATTTGGAGTGACTTGCATAAGGTGGGATTACAAATGTCTCTTGGAGAAAGAGAAAGCTGGCCTTGTCAGTACAGTGAAAATTCCACACACAAGAGCTTCTGATCTGTCTTGGAGCTTCCGGACATAAGCAAAACATGGTGGGTAAACACTGCAGCCACAACGGGACCTGCACAGCGAATAAGGGGTTCTCCAATGATTCATATTCAGGGTCATGCTCATATTTTTTTCCCATAAAAGAGGAAGGAGTACATGGGCACACTGGAGACTCAGTTGACACTCGGAGCTGTTAAAACAAAATCGGAGTGCTCAAACATTGACAAAGTAACTGCTTTCTAGCACTAAACTCTGAGAGATGCCACAGAACAGGGTGAGGGTGCACTACAGTGTACTCCAGAGCAGTCTGAACTGCACCTCACACAGCCTGTACAGCAGAGATGTCAAGCTCCATTCCTGACAGCCTAGTGACTATGCTGGTATTCCAACTAATTAATGAATGCTTAACAAAATAATGGTTATATAATGGTACAGCTCCTTCATATCATTGTTTGTCACAGTAAGCATGGCATTGTGATGCAAGGAAACACTGATCTTATGAAACATTTTTGCCAACTTGTAAATAGTACAATATACTACAATATATATAATATATAATGATAATGTTACCTTATTATTAGGTGATTGTAGAACTCTGTGTTCATTTTAGTATGACTGCTCTTTGGGAGAATTGTATTGTCATTTAGCAGATGTAGAGCAACTTATAAATTGTATCTAATAAATTGACATGAAAAGTTGCACAAACAGGACACTGCTAACCACATCTCAACAAGCATCAATGCCAACATATTGTGCTGCAATCTCAAGTACATGCCTTCATCAACATATATATGCAACACAATATATGCAACAGAGGGACTATCCCATACCAAGTAAAAGCTCTGATCAATAAAGAATGAAACTTCCTCATAAATAATTACACATAACCCTGAAGTACATTTCTATATACAATTACACATAAGGGTAACAAAAAAATCAATCTTGGGTACGAAGAGGTGGGTCTTCAGTCTGCAACAGAAGATGTCCAGCATCTCCGCTGCTCTGACCACAAGAACAAGCTTGTTCCAAAGGGGCAAAGACACATGGAGGACACGAATGGGATGCAAGACTAAGGGAGAAGTGTACAGACGTGCATCCTCAAAAGACTGAGTACAGTGGCATGGCTCTGTAGGGCCTGATGATCGATTAAGATCAGAGGGGAGGCATTTCCTGCACTGCTCACCAAGCTAACACCAGCATTCTGAAACAAATGAGAGTCTTCACCAGTAGCCAGCGGAGGGAGATCGGGATGCGTGAGAAATGGGAGACGTTGCGGACATTGTGGACCAAGTGAGCCGCAGCATTTTGAATGAGCTGCCGGGGGTTGATTGCACATGCAAGGAGGGTAGCAAGTAAGGAGTTGTGATAGTCCAGTGTTTGGACCAGGAGTTGGGTTGAGTAGGTGGTAAGGAAGGGGAGGATTCTTCTTCATATCAAGTACATGAGTCACCTGATAAATAAGTTAAGAATAGAGGTTGGAGCAACAGCCAGCATACCCACCAGCCCTCCAGGAGCTAAGTTTAACTCCCCACATAGAGTGTGTTTTACAAACATGCTCGACATGAGCAAGGGTGCATTGAGGTGGGACCCCATGTGGAGCTGTAGCTCAAGAGAGGAGAGGAGCAATGAAGGGAACCTCACCTCTCTGCCTGCTCTTGGTAGGACAACCGGAGCTCCTTCAGGTCGGCGGTGGCATGCTGTAACTCCTCCCTTAGCGCCCTCTCCCTCTCCACGGCACCCCGATACACCTCCAGTTCCTTCTCAGCGGCCTGCAGCCTCTCCTGGAGCTGCTGGATCTCGTGGAGGACCAGGTAGCTCACCCCACAGTACTGGCACATTGTCTCCGACCGCTCCATCTGCAAACCAATCCATCAACCAGCAGGCAATGATCATCAGTTCACATGTACCCATAACAAAAATATCTTGTAAAAAAAGCAGCAGTATGGTGTAGTTGTAAGGAGAAGGGCTCGTAACTGAAAAGTTGCTGGTTCAATTCCCCGCTGGGCCACTGCTGTTGTACCCTTGGGCAAGGTACTAACCCACAATTGCCTCAGGAAATATCCAGCTGTATAAATAGATAACATGTAAAACTGTAACCTATGTAAGTCACTCTGGGTAAAAGAGTCTGCTAAACGACAACAATGTAATGTAATGTAACAATTACATCTGCAACAGCAAATATGAGACCTCCATAATGACTTCTACAAGAAGAGGCTTTCTGGCCACAAAAACGACTCCTTTTGGGCCATACTGAGCAAGATGAGTTAGGGTGAATTGTCAATGGGTAAGGGCCTCAGACCTTACTCCCCCTATGGCAGGGTGCTACTCCATCGTGAGCCACTGCAGCCACATGTCCTCAAAATGAATCACAAAGTGTGCTATTCAGATCATTCTCAGTTAAAATTTTGAGTCCATGTGATGTGCTTTTCTGCTCCAGTAACTCAAAGCGTCTGGTTATAATGGTCTTGTGATCGCGGTGCAGTGACAGCAAAGCTCTTCCAAGCTGTACTGCAGCACTTTGGAGGGCAGTCAGATGCACTCCGATGAGATGCATTCCAAGACTTGCTTTCCGGCTTTGTCACAAACAGCCACAGCTGCACTTCCTGTCTTTGGGTTCTTTTTTTCTTGCGTTTTTTTTTTTCCTATTCATAAATATGGGAGGAAATGGCAAAAGAAATGAGCATTCCTGAATTTCATTTCACATGTGCCAGTTTTAACTCTGGCCCCCCTCTAACAGTTGAAATAAAGTGTGTAAACCCACAAACACAAAAACAACAAAACACCCAGCCTATTCAGCCAATAGGAGCACTCTAGCTCCAGTTTTTGGAGTGCCCTACTTCCCTCCAGCCGTCTAAGGGCAGGAGGAGAGAAACCAAAGCCCTGCCAAACTTCAGCAGGCTGTTAAAAGTCAGGGGGTGTGTGTCACATCAAATAACATCATGAGTTAGAGAGAAGGTGCGCAGAATAGGGTGGCGAGACAGCACCCTGCTCTTCCACAGACACACACAGACAGACTTGCAGACTGTCACCGGTTAAGAGCTGTGTATTATGCCAATATATACCCATATTCTCTCTCTGCCAGGCTCTGTCTCATTTCTTTCGAATGTCTGCATGCATGCATAAGTGTGTTTATGCATGCGTTAGAGTGTGAGCATTCGTGAGTCTGTGTGAAGGCATGTGTGAGTGTGTGCGAGTCTGTGTCTGTGTGTGAGGATGCAAGTGTGTCTGTGTGAGAATAAGCGTGTGTGAGTATGCGTGAGCGTGTGTCAAATAAAGAAGTAGAAACATGAGCCTGGGGTGACCTGAGGGCTCAACCGTGTCTCGACCGTGGCCTCGCTACGCGCCGCCCCACCCCTCTCCTCCCAGTCCCTGATCCGCAGCCTCCAGGAGCCATGTGCATATTCGCACGCCATCTGAAATCCCCCACCAACACATACACACGCTCCACCCTCCTCCCCCTGCCCCCATCTGCCCCGGGGAGGGAGAGACTGTCACCAGTAAGGACGGCCTTCCCGTGACAGAGCCAGCCCCTCAGACCCTCGCCCTGAGCCCTGACACAACTGCTCAATGTTCAAACCCCTAAACTGCACAGGACTGGAGGAAAGGAAAGGAAAGGAAAGGAAAAGAAAAGAAAAGAAAAGAAAAGAAAGAAAAGATCCTCTCAGTGTGCGGCTCCGCCCTGGCACTTTGCCCTGCTCTCCTTACACCATCTTTAATAGTTTTATCATGCACTTCCTGGAGAGCGGAGCAATATAGACCATATTCAGTCAGCATAAAAAGGACATGCTTTGATAGTTCATTGTGTTCCTGATAAAATGCAGTACTATAGCCAGTAGGCACTGTGGCCTAACATGACCTAATCATGGGCCCTCAAATGCGCATGCTGACAGCTTTCTGCATGGATTACACTACCTCAGGGATTATGCCATGAGGATGTTTCTCGGGGTTAACTCTGAACAGCGTTCTGCGCTTGATACCACCTCTAGACAGAGAATGTCTATGAGGTGAGGGTGCCGTTTTGAGCTAATTACACCCTGACCTTCCCAAAAAATTCAAACGCATCAAACATGGATGTTGTTCACATACAGCAGAAAACTTAGGAGAAGGTGCGGAGGAGTTTTCTTTGTCAGTATAAGAATGATAATTAATTTAAAGGAAGCCTTTTCGCTCTCATAGCACCGGCTAAACCATTGTCTCATGACTGGACATGGATACAGCAGTTTCCAGACTAGGGAAGCAAAGAGCTGCTCCACCCAACACAGACTGTGGCAGAAGTGGGTCACTGTCACATACACACACCCCTCTCTGCCCGCCACCACACTGTACCCTCCCCTCTACCCTACACCACCCCCCCCCACACCTAAACTCCTCTAGTTAAAGATTCCATGCAGGGGTTGAAGCACATTAGAGGATTTTTTAGCTGTCTGAAGGATTACTATGTAACCCCTGACACTGCCTTTGCAGTTTAATCAACTAATATTTTGGCCCAGGATTTAGGACAAAAAAAATTCCGAAAGACAAAAAAGGTCTTCTGTCTGACTCTGTGTCACTCTCTCTCTGCCTCTCTCTGTCTCTCTCGCTCATCATCTCTCCCTGCCTACTGCAAAGCACAGCACCAGACACGATGGATCACGCAAACCTTTAAGAAGGGATTAAAAAGTTAAGGGATTTATTCCTTTTTTGCCCCCCACCCCCAGTCCCCCAATTTACCCAAATTGTGTTTTTGAGTGTGCGAGAGCGATTCGTGACTCCAGCCTTGTAGATTTTCAGAGAGATAAAGACCCCCTGTGGTGCTCAGTGTACCATAAGCAACACTGCAATTCTGCTCATCTGGACCCCATGGCACCACACATGACACGAGAGCAGACTTGCCAAGGCTTGGGGGCTCTAGGGAAGTGGGGGGGATTGGGATTTGAGGAAGGGGAGACGGGGCTATGGGAGGAGTAGGGGGGGGGGAGAGAGAACATAACGCCTGGGTGAATGTCCCTGTTAACTGGCTTCCTCTTTCACACGAAAGGGGGAAAAGGCAATCGCAGGGAAGAGTCATATCTCCATGCATTCAGCTGAAGAAGGACCATCAGTGCGCTGCAACATCTCTGTGTCGGGGATGGGGCCATTCCTTCACGAGATGACCGCTTGCTGAGACAATGTACTCAGCACACTCTCACCCCAGCACGCTCCGGCAGGCACAACCAGGGTACATTCAGATTGCAAACAAGAGACGCTGCTTTGCGCAGAATTAAAAATGGAGGGGGGCTGATAATACAATAACACAAATGAACACATAACACATGTGATGCCATTATGCCATTATCCTCCAGGGCTCCTGAGGTGCAATGTGTCTGGTTTTAAACTATCTATTATTTACAGGGCGGCGCAGAGAGGGAACAGAGAGAGAGGGAGACAGGCTCCACTTAGCACGGATACTCAGGGTAGGGGGGGGGGGATAGTGGGAACTCCATCTCATTGCTCCTCTCTGTGGAGGCGCTTGCCACGCTCTTATGAAAAATAAATACAGGGAAAGGACAGAAGCCCTCCGCTGGCTGGTCAACGGCTGCACGGAAAGAAGTAACAGAAAAGTCGTTCAGAGTTCAGTCACACTTTAGGGTGGAGGAAGAGGAAGAAGAGGAGCAAGGTCTTTCATCATAACTCTGTTACTTTCACAGCAGGGCCTTTGCTCAGGGGAACTTACAAAGCTTATGGTTTTTGAGGTTTTCATTTCTGTACTGGTGGTAAAGTTCCATGTATGGTCCAGAAGCAGTAGTATGCCCCTGTCTGATACGCTTAATAAACACAAATCAGGTCCAGAGACCTCTTCCAGGCCCTGAACACCTTTGCTGGCATTCTGCAGTGTTCTGCAGTGTTCTGCAGAGGATCTGGTAGGATCTGGTGGGATCTGAACCACTCTTGAGCACTTCCTATGAACAAACATGTGGTCAACATTTCCTCATTGGTGTATACATATATGACATTTTAGAAGGAATGAATTGATTCCTGTACTTGGGACCATCAAATACAGTATCTTTATGTACTAGCTTGCAATATTAAATTTAAATTACATTACTTCTAATTCTGATGTTTCCCAGGATTACTTTCAAGTTATTCAAGGGTCAAGATCCAGATAGGTGATACCAGGACAGCTGGTTGAAACCCCATGAAAATGGACATGTGCACTAATACCTTATTTATCCTATCTTGGCACATGTTTTTTTCCTCAATAAATAATGCTGAAGCTTTCACCACAGGGGTCTAAGCTCAGAACATCCAGTATTTTCAGGCTGATTGATATCCACTATGAGGGGGGGGGGGGAGCAGCTCAAATAAAATGGATCATTCTAGAAAGAGAACACTGTCACTGTGTCTCTTCTCTTTTTAGTGAAGTGATGCAGGGACACATGTTGTGGACTCTGCGAGCAGCAATATCAGTGCAGAACACTGTGTCCCTGCATTACACAGGCAAAGGGCATCTGTTGCCGCTGTTGCTGACACTCCAGCAAACGATTACAAATGACAAATGATGTTAAAAGAGAATGTCTGCCCACTGCTGCACTGGAAAAAGTGTTTAGAGTACTACGCTCTTTGGTGATTCAGCACAACATGGGTAACAGTGTGGGAGATATTTACCTGTTGTATTTCCACAGGTAATGGGTAAATAGGGGTATGTCTCTCCAATTCCTCTTGGCCTGCATCTTTGGATCGTTCACCTGGGAAAAAGCATGTGTGTAAGTGTAATTTATTCATACAAAACTGGACATGGGAATTTGGTATTTGGGTAAGTAATAGTAATAGTGCCCGATGATATTTTGCAGTTGATGGAAGTTAAAAATGTTAAACAAATGAAATTCATTCAAATACAAAAAACAGCTCGTGCATGTTGAGCCTTGCAAACCTGGGACTGAATTCATAGGTAGTGACCACGCGGCGCTGGGACGGACGAGGGAACGTCTATTGTCACGTGTACTCTTGAGTGTAAACAGCGTGACCCTGCGTGCGACGCGACGTATGCCCTTCCAGATGCACTGGGTTAAATGGAGTGAGAGGGCAAGCGGGGGGAATCTCGCGAGCTAAAACCCGATACTACATCCCTTGCTATAAACACAGTGAATGTCCTCATTAATTACGAGTCAATGAATTACTTACGGTCCCCGCATACAGCATCGTTTTAGACATCTCGACTGTACGGGCTGTTTGCACGAATACCTCAGCTATGTGATATGCTGACTATTAACCCTAGAAGGTCTAATCACTACTGTATTAATTTGTAGCTAACTGACAAGTTCATAAACTCATTCTTTCCACATGAAAACGCATACACACGCAGCTAGTCGACTACCCTTCCCCCTTAGCCTATAGTCACAGCTGTCTTTAATAATGAAGGCATGTTGTTGCATATCGCTTTAATATAACCACAAAATTATGGTCACACATTGCAAGTAACTCATAGGTTGCATTTTTGGCTACTAAAAATAACATTCCCCAAATCAACTGTGTTGTGCTGCCTGCGCTTGCGAGAACGTATTGTAGCTAGGTGGTTGCAGTCGAACTTTTCAGCTGAAATTGGCACACAAGTTACCATCATCACAGTTGTCAGTAAGACGTATGCACATACCCATTTTTCTAGCTTTGCTGAGACGAAAAGTAAAGGAGAATCGAAGGGGAAATATCTGTACTTCGCTTTGCGTGCTTGGCACAGAAATCCAAGCGTTCACTGTCACTATGGATACCGCGCTGATTTTACGCAGAACGCACTGGGAGCAATGAATAGTGTGCGAGCGAGTCTGACGTCCCTTGCCTGACCTGCTGAGACTAGTGTAGAATGAGAGTCACTCCGCTGCAGACAACACGCTTGACACGAAAATCATTCGAGCCTGGGAATCGCTCCGTGCGCTGTTTTGTCTGCGCATTAACTGTATTGCATCAGATGTGCATTTAAATTACGGTCAGACAGTCCCGAGGGGCGTTTCACAATTTTACAGAGGCAAACCTTTGGGGTAAAAGTTATTCGCAATTTTATTTAAGCAGACATTTGTGCAGCTTTAGTGATATTATTGTTCTAATTTTACCCCTCCCGCGTCTGTGAAAATGTGGGTTAATGCGGTCTGTAGAAAACGTGTCGTGTTCTCCCCCCGTCAATGAATCGTGCGGATCCTGTCCTTATTACAGATTGCATCGCCCACTCGTTCGTAGGCTACTGTGCCTTCGTGCTGGTTTATCCGCCTTTGCCGAGAAAACGACGAGTATGTGATAAAACGAAGTAAAGGGTGTTTTCAGACAGAGAAAATCCTCGAATCCTCGACCTTTCGTGCCTCTCAAAGCTAAACCAGCGCCTGCACGCGAAGTGAGACAGTTCTGTCTGATTGGCACTCAGTGGGATTTTACAAGCTTCCTCCTCGGTTTCTCCCTCACACGCTCTTCCTTGCATAACTATGAACAGAAGTTAACAAATTGCACTTGCAAGGGATACATTTTTCGACGAGTACAATAAAAAATCTGTAATTCATTGAATTTATAACTGAGCGGCATTTTACGATATCCTACTAAAGCTAATATTGTCACAAAATTATGTACCCTACTACTACTGAAAATCGTAATAGCAAGAATATTATTATTATTATTATTATTATTATTATTATTATTATTATTAAGAAGACGACATGTTGATACATTCAGTTACATGGCTAGATCTGGTGTGCTTGTGTTATATTAGCGTGTTCCCTATTAAACCTAATTCATAAGGTTCAGCCACTGTTTGAGGGTAATTTGCCGTAGGGGAATTTGAGGCTTTTATTGAGTTCGTTTTAGACACGCTATGCTGTGTGTGGAAGTGTGTAATGTAAACAGAGAATCCTGTGAAGAGGACGAGATGCTTTGGCGTGAGCGGGGAGGAGAGGGGGATAATGCCTTAATGCATATAAGTAGAAGTAGTAACATGAATCGCCCGTGCTAAGATGCAGATGGGCACAGTCATGAAGTCAGACCGACAAGTACTTTCCGTTTACTGTAAACTTTTCACGCTCACGGTCCCAGACATTGTGTGGTTATAACTGTCACCCACAAGACGCCAAGGACATTAAATGCGTGCCTTTCAGGTAGCAATTAAAAATGTTCACTTAGTCAAACCAAAAATTTTACATGTGAATGTATGATCTATATAGGCCTATTCTACTGAGTCTGGGGCAGCTTTATAAAGTAATGTTATACTACTAACCAATATTGACAAGGTAAAATCAGCATTATCCAAGTACAACATCTGCCCGTAAAATCCAATATAAATAGGCTATATGACATATGACAAATATGACAGCGGCAATTATTGTTATCATCTTTATGAAGCACTGCTTTCGTGCTATGTGTGCGGGCTGTTGTTGTTTTCAGTCCTGACTTCGAGGTCCACCGCCACGTTCACTACCCCCAAGGATTTCTGCCTCCCTGGGAACCTCGACACCAAATGGTCCTTTCTCTCTGTCTGCACGCGAGCATTTCCGTGCCATTCCCGTATAAGCCTCGCCACACAAATCAATCAAACTTCATGGCTACAATATCACATCTCACGTTTGACCCATTCCCTTTAAACCGGTAAAAGGCAGTTGCGTGACTATCCTGCGCTTACCTTATCTGTTTCGCGAAAGGAGGTTAATGTATTCCCCGCACCCTGTATAAAACACCTGACAGCGGTTAGGACGTAGGTCTGACAGACCCTCTGCCACCACACCAGCTTGTGTTCAGGTCAACATATTTAAGTTAAACAGTGACGGACATCTTGTTATTATTATTATTATTATTATTATTATTATTATTATTCATAAAACGTAGGTGATAATCAGGAGGTTTCATAGCACAAGAGGCAACATGTGCGGTCTTGCACAGGGAGAGCTGAAAGCAGGGAGACATAAAAAAACACCCAGTGTATGCAGTTACCCGTTGGTGGCGAAGCTGGCGCTTCCCTTATTTGGGCTTTTAAGTAGCTGCTCCACGTTATCTTAATGATTAGGCTATGTTTTATATTAACTAATTGCTTTAAATAACCCTCTCGTGGGGACTGAACGTTCTTTCGCGCCCTGTCTGTGCGTCTATGTGTGTGTGAACGCGCTCGCGCGCGTGCATGCATGGATTGGAGGGGGCGGACGTGCGTGCGTGTGTGTTTGTTAAGGGCTCCTATGAATCGATTTGCATGAGAAACACGGTAGAGCTCCGATCCTCTCACGCCATGGCTCTGTGTTACAAATTTGAGTTGCGGATGTCGTGACAATCCTCTGCCAGATCAGTTCAAATAACTGCAGTGTGACGGAGGTACGGCAGTCACGCAGCAACTGGCCAGGGTAGGCAGTCCAGATCAGCGATATTAAACAGTTTATGTGTAATCAGTTTAAACTGAGGCTAAGCTAAGGTATAAATGTTTTACAGAGAGGATATGAAGGTCTCACAGGAGATCAGACCAACTGTTCCCAAAGCTGTTGAAGTAAATTGGGGTGAAATGACTTCTCTGCTACGAGTAAAAATCCAACGTATGAGAATACATACGGTGTATCAGAAAATAATACATTTTTATGTCTGATAACTTTGACTGAGTCTGCGCGGGACAAGCTGTCCATTTAATTTATAGAATTGCCATATGGGTGTCTGTCTATAAAATAGTATTTCTACTAACTAAACAAACCATCTGTTGTGCGCTTAATATACATTTCTTTTATGTGCAGTGCGTTTAGATGCAATTTTGAGAACTGCACTCAAATTGTGTTTTTTTTTTTTTTTTTTTTAAACAAAAGCTGTGTTTCATGTTATCTTGTAGCCTATGCGTTTTTAACGAATTAACATTAATTCGTCTGATGAGTCAGGAGGGCACTCCGGCATTCAGAGAGCATTGCCAGTGCGTGAAACACGAGGACTAACGTCACGGAGGAGTCATGCAGACTGCGTGCCGGATGGCCTTGCGTTGGAATCCACACAGCTTGGCGTATCACGAAGGCAGTTTTACCGAATCTATTAACCGTAACCACGAGCTGTCGCCCTAAAGGACAGTCAGTATTGTGTGCAAGAGAACTGTATCTCTGAAAACAGTTGCGTGAAATTACTTTCCCCATGACTGTGGATGCGTTCATGTGATGGGTTATTAAATCTATTTTTTATATTGTTTATTATTATTATCGGTATTACGTGTGTCTATACTGTGTATTTGAATTAAAGGTCGTGAGACCTTTGTTAGTTGTTAAACTGCAACAAATTGCCAATTTGGGCGTTTTCTTCGGTGGGCGTCCTCTACAATGCGTGCGTCCGGACTTCTCGTCACTATAGAGGCACGTGGCAGGAAAGGGGATTTTATTATTTTAGCTGTTATCTTATTTCAGACACATGGACTTTATGATGGACCTGATCCCTCAAACCCACTGTCTGGTTTCTGGCACTGAGAGCATTTGAGGATTTTAATGGAGTTTTGTTTTTTCCTAAAACACTGAAGGGCCCCCCTCTCTTATTTTAAAATACTTTCCCTTCCGCTTCAAAGGTTAATAAAGGACATAGCCAAGTCTCACTATATACCACTTGTAGGCTACTTCTTATTGCACGTGTACTTGCTGTTTTTCTCACTTTGCAGTGTGAATTGCTCAAAATGTTCAGGAAAGGGAAATATCTTACTTTTATTAATTATGCTGTTAAACAAACAGTGATTCCCTTCCATCCTTTGCAGTGTTGAGTATTGATGTCTGTGTAGTCTTTCATTGATTTGCAGCAGAACCAGAGGGTGGAGCTCTGAACAGTTTTCCCCTCTAATTTTCATTGTGTTTTTGCAGGCTCCACTCCAGAAAGTCTTCCCAATCTGATTGGTATCAAATGCACTTTTCTGGGTTGTCTTTGATAGGACCACCCTTGGTGGGAAAAAAGCCTACTGTTAAAACAGGACAAGGATTTCATGCAGGCGCCTGGCATGCCAGCCCTCACGCCAGTTTATAGCAAATATTCCCTCCTACTTCCAAGAGAAACTGTTGGTCAGACAGTTTGAGGTGAATGTGTAATTAAAAGTACTTGAAGAAAAAAAGTGCAATGAAGAAACAAGACTTGGCAGACCGGTGTTTTACACAATTGTGATCTGGCACAGACTGAAATATGTGATGTGGCCTGATGTTAACACCTACTCTCCGAGAGGAGCTGGTTGTCTTTTTTTTTTTGTTAATGCCCAGGCTGTTTTTATTTAAAATATTTCCTCTCATTACGTCAAAAGCTTTCTGCAGAAACAACAGCAACAACAAAAAGTCTCCAGCTTCTCTCATGGGACTTCTCTGCTACAGGCATTCACCTGGTCAAAAGGCAGTGCACTGTTGTAATAACTGTGCTCTGCCTTTGCCTCTGTGTTTTAAAAGTGTTTGACCTTTATGTGTATTAAAACCTAGGCCTGTATGGGTAACATATCAGATGAGCTCGACACCAACACACATACAGGCATGCAGAAGCACACGTATACACCAATTACTAAGAGCTGGTTCATGATGTGCTGGAAATCAACACCACCTCCACACAGGAGAAGATCTCCAAAAGTCACTTTGGAGGACAGCAAGAGGCAAAATGTTATGTTTCCTTGTTGTTTTGTTGTTGGTTTAATTTTGATCCAAACCACAAATGAACCATTTGTTTTTAATCTGCATTACACAAATTCACATGTACTGAGCTAGGTTGCCTCAGCTCAGTTAAAGAGTGGGTGTTGGTCAGTGTGCTAGGTCTATGTATGTGTTTACTGTCATACTAACAATCTAGCACAGACATAACCCATGACCTGTGAATGGACTGTAAAGTCAGGTATAAAGGCAATCCATGAAAAAGAAAAAAGGAAAAGGAAAACAAACATGGTTTCACACAGAAAGAAAATACATTTTGTCAATTATTGTGTTCGTTATGTTTTAGATTTAAATTTTTAGCTATAATGTGCATGTAATGCAGTGCTCTTACAGGCACTTATTAGTAAATACTTTAAAATACTTTGATATAAGTGTAATTATATTGAAACATTACATTTTAGCGCAGGTCCCTGATATTGTAGCATGGAAGTTGGAGCTAATATTTGCTGACGTCTCCATCATGACAGCTTTCTGCCTTTTATCTGGAGGCCTCTAGTGCACAAGGAATTCCAGAGACGCAGGTACACGGATGCCTTTCATGCTCGTCACCATGACAACGCAGTCCATCTCATCTTATGTAACCGCCACAGTCTGACGTAAGAGCAGCCCTGACGGAGGTGTTGGAAATAACAAATTATCTCTTTTTTTCTCTCTTCCTTCTGTTTTTCACTTCTGTAATAACACACTTATGACTCTCACATTCATGTCGGGATTCAAGTGCAAAGCTCATAATAGACCCAGAGCTGAATTCTCATGTTTCCCCTTCTGAGGATATGAGCATATTTGTGTTTTCAGGCTTTCATCAGATGACTTACAGAGAGTGTCAGAATCAGCCTTGGTGAAAGAGGGGGAAAGGTTGGGACAGACATTGTTTACAGACGTCTGGAATGTCAGTGATTCCAGTTACGATGTGTTTCCCCTTCCTTTTTGTTACAGTGGTGTAGCCAAAACACTTCACGTGGAATTATGGCTGCACTATATTTGCAAAGGGGCCAAGAGCAAAACTCCAACCACACCAGAGGCCCTAACTTACCTTGGTCATCCCCAAATTTCCCTATACTCATCTGCACACCAGGTCCCATGAACCTGGGGTGTGCAGGAAAATTGATGCGGGGAATTTGAGATGATAATTGCACTGCTGACTGTGAATGATGCTTCCTTTCTGTTTCACCATTCAGATAAAACTTTATGTACTAGTGGTGAACAGTAGCTAAACTGGAGAGAGGAAGGGACCTTACATCATACCTCCTTCCACTCATGACCACCCCATTCTGGGGAGGTTGAAGGAGACATCAAGTAGGGGAGGGGAGGGTAGGGGTGTAGGGAGTGTTTTTTCATTGCAACCAAAGTAGAACTGGCCAGATACCCATTTCAGAGTTTCACTCACTTTCAAGCTTCTTGCACTGGATCTCATCATTGGTGTCAGCTGCTGTTAAGGTTTTGTTTCAGTAATAGAAAAACTCCTTAGAATTCATGACCCCCTGTCAGGGACCAACATCTGGTGATGGGAGGAAAGGGGGGGGGGTCTTAGAACTCTTAGGAAGTCTTAGAATTGTTTGGAATATTCTGTGCCTGGGGAAAGTTGCCAAGGAAACAAAGGCACCAAAAAACAGCAGGCATGAGTCACCTGACTGACCACACCACAGAAGCAGCTGACTGACCACATATCCCTGAAACAGACCACATCATAATGTCAGCTGACTGACCGCACATCCCTGAAACCAACCACATTATAGATGCAGTTGACTGACTACACGTCCCTGAAATCCAAAGCACCACTGAGGCAGCTGACTGACCACACACCTTTCACCACACAATGTTATGAATCAGCGGACTAAGTGTGCACAAACGGAATTCTGAATGGCCGTATTAAGATAGCGAAGCCATGTAATTGCGCTGAGCTGATCAGAAAATATGTATTAGGAAAAACCTTTTATGTAGAGTATGAGAATGCTTGTATTATATCTGTGTATGCCTAAATGTATATTTCAGAGAGGTGTATGTCAGAGATAGCCATGCATTGGTGTGGTCTGTTTTCCAGATAAAAGACATTCCTCTACACATGTTACCTTGGCAACATTCCTTTTGCATTATGATTGTTGATGAACACTGGTATTAGGTGTGGGTGTTTTGTTTTTTAGATTTTGAGAAAAAAGAAAGTACATTGCCTGAAGTATAGCAAATCACCTGTGACCAGAATAATTAAACCATTGACAATAATATGATGAAATGTAAAAATTCCAGGTATTATTATAGTTCTCACTTGGGGGTGTATTAATATCTGTAAGTGTGAAAATATTTATACTGGAAAACTACAGAAAATTGCCCACTATGTTGTTCTTTCTTAATGACCTTCTTAAGTGAAAGAGAATGGAAAAAAACACACAGAAAGCTACTCCCCCACCACCTCATTAAGTTAGATGGATGGGTCCTTCACCCCCATTCACTTTGATAAAATAAAAACCCATTTAATCCTAAGAGTTGCCTCCCACTTAGTGATAATTTCCTCGAGTCAGGGGCTGGTGGGGAAACTTCCCGAAGGTTTCTCCACTCTCTGCCCCTCTCAGTCTCTGTCTCTCTCTCCACACTTGTGTAATCACTGGACTGGGTGGGAGGGATGAGTTTTGCAGACACTTCACTAGGCGTACACATTCCTGAGGGCTGAATATCCTGTTGCCTTTCTCCACCTCGACAAAAGCCTCTGCCGGGCTCACAGCGTGCAGCACGTACACACGCCGGCTCCCTCCCTGGCACCCGGCAGCCCAGAGCCTCCCATCTCTTTAAACAGGAAATGGGTGCCAGTGGGGCCAGCCCTCACTCTTCAGACCAAGCCTACAACACTTCTGCATACACTGTGGCTAGACAGACTTCCTGGGGAGTTTTACCCCCCCCTGCCCCCCCTTCTCATTGCTTATTGGTTCCAGCACAGGAGTGCAAATTGTTTTTGATACGCTTTAGGGAGTCTTTTTTTCCCCTTCTGTGTTAAACTCAGCAAAAACTGGAGATGAGAAACAGTTTGGGGGTTAGGCAGTGCAGTTGGGCCTCCTCTTTGGGAAAGCAAGCAGGTTTTTATTTTAGAAAGAGGACAAATCTGATACTAATCTGGCCTTTCCCGTTCTTAAACCAGGGCCTAGACAAGGCTTTCCTTCTCTGATTTATGACATATTTCTGGAGCTGCTTGTGTTCTTAGTTTGGAACAAAATTAATACATCAATATGTTAAAAATCAGTAAAAACTTTCACAATTTATATTTCCATACTGTAAATATATTGTCTCTTCATAATGATTATTAGCCTATTATCAAATATACTGTAAGACTAACATATGGTTTGTTCACATTCTGAATGCACTGTATGTGCATGTGTGAGTGAGCTGTATACTTATGACAGGGAGCTGTAATCCTTCAGAATTTCAGGAGGTGCGCAGAAGAGCCCCTTCCTGCCGCTTTCCATTAATTCCACCTGTACACATCAGGAATGAGCCCTGCCCTTCCTCTCCCTTCCTGTGCGCTCCACCACCCTGCCCCCCCCTCCTCAGCTCCAGTAACACCCCAGCTCCAGGCCTCAGTAATCCCCAGCTGCAGAGATACAAATCACCCAGCTCGACGCCTCTAGAACCCTCAGCTCCATGCTTCTAGAACTCACAGCCTTATACTTCTAGATGTCAGAGCACCAAGCCGCACGAACACCCACCTTGCCACTTCTGATGAATGATTCCACAGGCCTCGACTCCTAACCTACAAATCAAACTTCCTTAGATGTGTTAGTAACCTGTTCCTTATAATTAGTTGATTTGAGTGTTCAGACTTAAAGTAATAAAAAAAATCCTCCCTGCCTTCTTAATAGCAGCTATTAACGTCTTTGTCCCATAATGAGGCAGTTTCTTGGAAATCAAACCTCCTCACCCCAAATGAGAATCAGGTGAAACCAGATTAGTAAAGTAAATCAGTCCAGCTTGATTGAAAGGCCAGGAAAAGACTAGCTCTCAGGCCTAGACCCTGTTCCAAGGTCTATTTGCGAAAAAAATTTACCTGACCAAAATGGCTTCCATGGAACCATTGTCTTCAGAGCCCGATCTGGAGGGAAAAAACACCTTTGACAAAGAGGTCTGGTGAGCTTGCCCCCCTGCTCTCAGAAAAGCCGACATTAAACCCCTTCCTCAGGGCAAAGTCTGAAGGTCATATGGAGTAGGCCGCTTTAAAGGTTATTCAAAGTTCACAGCACAATCCTGCCCATACTTGGCCGGCTGTGCTCTTAAAGGCTTATGGTAAAAATCTGAAATGATGGAAACTGAACTGGAATGTTCATTGGTTGCAGCTGGGAGTCACTTGTACAATATGGACTGGAGCAGGCACGGCGGATAGGAAGTGCGGGGCGCTCTGCAGATACCAAGCGTCCTAATTTCCTTTTCACTCTGGCATCACCACCCCCAAAAATAATACAAAACAATTTCAGGCCTAATGAATAATTAAGAATGGAAGTTTTAATAAGCCATAACGCATAGTTCTCACCCAGCATGGTTCTGCACTACTCATCCAACTATGAACTATGCCATTCATTCACGTAGCCATAACACTAAATTATTAAACAGATGAGATTAACAGCATTATATGGGCGGGTTCTGTTGAACAGCGGGCCAGGGCCTTGCTCTGCAGCAGCTTCAGTTCACTGACTGGACCACTGAACCATTTAGACCCTCAGAAGGCAGAGGGAAAAAATGTACTCCTGCAGGATCCCGGGCCTCCAAATTTAAAAGCAGATCAATTATTCAGCAGGGTCCTGTATCGAGTTCACACCTCAGTGGGCCCGGATCGATGTTCTTCCTCTTGTCTGAGCCATTCCCTCTTCATCATCCTCACCGCAGTCCTTTCCACCCTGGGCCTGTGAGCCTGAACGCGGCCGCTTGCCAGCGATAATTCCACGCGGGCAGTCAGGCGACAAATGGAGCTCCTGCTTGGTTTCCAGTTATGTCTGTGTGCAGACTACACTGACGGAGGGGAGAAAAAAACAAGAGAAAGACAGTGCGAGAGAGAAAGAGAGAGAGAGAGAGAGAGAGAGAGAGAGAGAGAGAGAGAGAGAGAGAGAGAGAGACAGGCCAACCTGCACAATCTTGCATGGCCAGGAAGCACACACAAGCACGCAGCTTCCAGAGGAGGCACGAAAGGCAAGGCAGGGTGAATTTGCAGTGAGCTTAGCTCCCAGCATCAGGCTTACTCTCTCACGACTGTGTGTGTGTCTCTCTCTCTGAGCAGGGAAGACCGCTTATATGAAATAAACGGCTTGAGGATAGCATGTGGGTCAGATAGGGGGTCGAACAGGGGTCGCCACTGTTGAGCAGGACCACAGGAGACTAACAGCTGTGCCAGTATTCCAGGATCACTAATACTTATTAACTGTGGAGTTAATCGGAGTTCTGTCGGGGGTTGACAGACACGATAGGGAAATTGGGGATAGGAGGGGTAGTCACAGGGGGTGATGTGGGGGGGGGGGGGGTGTTCCTCTACTCAAACTTACATTCCCACTATTACTGATAATCACATCACTAAACAGCAAGCATTCCCAAAAAGGTGCTACATAATACAAGCAGCAATCTGTCATTCAAATGAATGTTATTCTAAGTTCTATGTTGAAGAAACTGGCAGGGCTCTAACACCTTAGGTGTTCACAGCCTCCGTGTGAACCCATCCAGCCTGGCGTACCAGTCAGGAAGGTTAGATGCAATGCTAATCATTCTGAATCCGTGCCATTCTCACTTGATCTGTGTAGAACATTCCCCCCAACCATCAACAGCTGTTGAAGAGAGGGAGAATAGTTTTAAAAAATCCATCAGAAGTAAAATCAGATCATATTTCAATCAGACATATTTTGTCCTTTCCCATAGAGAGAGGCTGGTGCTTTCCACTCACACACAATTTGGCTGAATGGGGAGGTGGGAAAAATTCCACTACTGTGTATACCAGGACCATTTTGACATCAGTAGACATCACCACACAAGCACAATAAAAACCATGCACCCTCCACCCCCCTGTCCCAGGCCTGATAACTGTTTGTTAGCTGGGTGGGAGGGGCATCTTTATTGGATCAGATGCTTGGACAGAGCACAGCCCACCCAGAGAGCACTCTGTTGTCACGGCGATAAGCATAGTGCTGCAGGACTTTAACCATGTTGAGCAATGACAGCAAAGTGCAGACATGCATACGTGCGCTGACATAATTGTACACGTAGATATCGGCCCCCAAGCACACATGGACATGCACTTACATACACACACACACTTACACATGGCTGCACACACATACATACAATTGCATATGTATTTTAAATGCCATTTATCCCATGAAGAAACCTACAGCCATAAAATGATTCAGCTCAGATAATTCATTCATTAAAACATTTTTTTTATTTATTTCAATGTTACATTTACTAACATAAATAAACATTTTTATGAACAAAAGGCACACAGTTCAAATATAAACAATGAAAACATATGTACAGTTTTTCACAAAATCTGCTTGGGTTCTGGAGGACAGATGAGACGACAACAAGGGGAGGGTAAACAGCAGTGGGCCGGAGAAACGCGCCGCTGACTTCCTGTCCAGGACAGAGTCTGAGCATGTCTGTCGATCCCCGGGAACTGCCCCCTGTCCTCCAGTTCAAACGGCACACGGAGCTGCCCAGCACTGGAGTCTCTTCCTGCGGACGAGGGCGGAGGAATCGACCCCAGGGCCAAGCTAAGACAGATGGGAGAGGCTGGGTACTGAACGCTGAAACACTGGGAGTGGAGCATACAGGGCTAGAGAGAGCGTCATGCACCTGTCTGAGTCCCATCAACGGGGGGGGAAGGAACACCCCCCCAGCTCCTGCACAGCAGTGCCCCCGGTGGGCTCAAATGGACACAGTGTTTGAGACCTCCTCGTACTGGATGATGAAGTAGGGGTAGCTCTGGTCGTCGTTGAAGATGACGAATATTTGAGGGTCGACCCAGTTGTCCACACAAGAGTCGTACAGGTCACTGGAAGGGTTGCCGGGGTGGAGGGGCGGCGGCCGGCGCATAGAGGGGTTGCCGACCGTGAACTTTCCCGTCAGAACCTTGGCCAGGAACATGCAGTGCACGCCCTTGGGCGAGCGCTTGGAAAAGTTGTGGGAGTAGACAGCTTTGCGGGCGAAGTAGCTTCCCTGGCCGAACATGGTGGCGTGTTTGCCGCACACGCGCGGGTCGAAGTTGTGCTTGCAGATGCCCTCCACCACATCCTGGGAGGTGCCGTGGAACAGGTGGCGCTCGTTCAGCATGCGGTCCATCTCCGACATCTTCCTGGACATGTATTCCTTCTTCCTGTACAGGGAGAAAGGCAGAGAGAGACACATACATTATGATTCTAGAATCCTCTGTGCTCGTGGGTGTTCTGAAAAGTCCCCAGAAGGTTCCAGAAAGCCCCGGACACACCCCCCGGAAGTCTTTTATGCACCCTTCAGCTGAGTGAACCTGGGGGGAAGGAGATTTGTGTGTGCAGTCACAGTCGATTATAGCACATTCTGGAAAAGAAGCCATGTTTTTCAAAAGCTGAGCAGTGCAGGGCAGCGTAATGGGGATAATGGGAGGATATTAGTAACAGCCTCTGGTTCTTTTGTGCTTGCCACTGTCTGTTCGGGAATACAGACAACCTAAGCCCGTAAAGATGTTTGGGTCACTTATCAATTTTGATTCTGTCACTGACCCTATGAAAGGCATGTCCTTGGTCCTTTCATCACTCTCAGAGAGAGAGAACACAGCATGAACTTGCACGTGGGGATGCAACCTGCTCTGACCTTGCAGCTTGTGGTCAATCCCCTATCATCTGCAGACTGCCCATGACAGCTGGGAACAGTCACCCAGTACTCCTATGACCCCGAGTCCCCACTTAAATGACCCCTCTCCTTTCATGGCCTCCCCTCCCCCGACTGACACTTTCTCAGTCTCTCTTTGTTTCTGCCCCTCAGTCTATCGCTCTCTCTCTCTCTCTCTCTCTCTTTCTTTCTCAGTCTCTCTCTATCACTTATTCAGCCTCTCTTGGGCTGTCTCCATTGCCAAAGCGCCACCCCCCCTCTGCATCTGCATGTATCTCATTACCTTTAAAAGAGTACTCTTCTCCTGAGAATGCCATAAACCTCCCCAACAGCCCCAGTATACAACTGCACTGCAGGTATTGATTAAAAATTGTGCAAGGATCAAAAGGGCAGGACATAGGACACCGTCTTTCCGCATTCTCTACTGCAGCCCACACCACCTGACATTAGCAGCACGCACACACACGGCTGCTGATGGTGCTTGTCCTGTGAGGTATACTCTGTGACTCATCTGCTTTCCACCTTCCAGGCATGACGCACCAACTATCAGTTCTCAGCGCCCCCACCTTTCAGTAGACTGTGATGTTGCCTCCCCCATTCCTACAGTCTAAGCAAAAGCACGCATGAACATAACCTGAAAACCACACCCCCCACTGCACACGCTATAGTTCTGAGGACATGAACACGCACAACCTGAAAAATACAGCCCCCTGTCTCTCTATCTGTCTGTAAAATGCTCCCTGTGATAAAGAACCATTTCACAAGCTTGATGAAGTTAGCCCCTACACATCCCTTTACATACCCAGACTCAATGACTGAAATATACTGCGGCTACATCTTCTGTTTCTGCCGAAAGTGTACCCCTTCCCTGCCAAGACCCCACCCCAAAACACCTGCATTGCACTCTCACAAAAGACATTTCCCCCTACACCAAATAATCCCTTCCACATTCTCAACCCCACAACTACTGTCAGGCAGATAAGTACAGCAGTGATTATGATTAGTCATATTAATATCCTGGGGGGCATGGACGTATCTTTGAGCAAGGCGCTTATCCTAATATGCTTCAATAAATATACAACTGTGTAAATGGATATCACATAAAAATTTGAACCCCGCACAAGTCACCCTGGGTAATGATATTTGGTAAGAAAATCAGCAACATAGTAGTAAGCATACCTATGTTAGTAATGCAACATTAATGAGCACAGCTGTGATTATAATTATCTCTCGGGGACAGTCCAAGGTCTCACCTCTTGTATTTCTCCCAGAGGAAGGGGTTCTGGACCCGCAGGATCTTCAGGATGCGGAAGCGGGTCTCTGACACGGTCTTGTGGAAGAGGCTGTAGACGGTGCGGTAGCTCCTGTCCTCTTTGGACACAGGAACTTGGAGGAAGTCCTGGCAGGAGCCCATGGGAAGCCACGTCTCGGGATAGGCCTTTGGTGGGGCAGGTGAGGTAGGAGACAAGGGGAGGGGCCCGGGGCTCTGAGAAGGGGAGGGGCCTGTTGAGCCCAAACCACCCAGAGTCCTACAAAGAGAGGTGAAGAAAATGGCCATTAGGAGAGATGTCTTTTCTAAAAAACAGATAGCCATGCACTTTGTATGCGCATGAGCCAAGTCAGTGGGATTAAAAGATGACTACTGTGCAATAAAACAGTATACAATCATCTGATATACAATTAAAGGGAGTTGACTGTATGCATAAAAAAGTAAAAGTAAAGTAAAGAGTAAAGTAAAGAGCTTGAGCTTGAGTTGCTGGCATGATGAAGGCTCTGTGGCAGTACTCAGACAGGCTGGCAGTCAATCACACAGCCATTACCCAGAAACCATCTCTGTTAACCCTGACTGCCAAGCAGAGAGGCAGTGGGTTACACTTTTTAAAGTCTCTGGTCTGACTTGGCTGGACACTGAAGCCCAAAATCTAACATAGTCAGAGCAAACCCCTCATAATGCACATACTGAACCAATGTACACAAATGTATACAAAGAGTTAACTCCCATTCAACATAGACATTCCTCAAAATGATATTTTAATTAACTGTAACTTTTTCAGTTTAATTTTTTGTATTTTAATTTTATTAACTTACCCTTTATTTAACTACCCTACAAATATCATTTTAGATCAAATAACATACAGATAAATTCTTAAAATTTAAGTTATATATATTTTATGTATTTTATATATTTATGTATTTCTATATACAGAAATGAATTGGCTTCCGAGAAAAGTAAAGAAACAATCAGCTTTGTTATCTGGCTGTATTTTAGCATGCCATTTTAATGGTAGCATAATTGACAATTTGTCTGTCTGGACATCTGGCGAGCCTTATAACCAGCTAAAACAATGTAAACCACCAGCCAGGACAAGATGCACCCAGAAAACTGGGTGACATGATGTTTCAATGTGTGTGAGTGTCTATACATGCAGCACACACACACACACACACACACAAATGCAAACCAGAACGATGCTTAATTTGCTAAATGCTTAACCAACCAGGTCTGTGTGCTAACACCCCAAAGCAGAAAAGTCATGCTGAATGTGTCTGGCTTCTTTGTCTCGTTTCCAAACACACAGTACATTAATCCCTCTAATTCCAGGAACACTTTGCCACATGGTGCACAAACTGAATAAAGCTAAGCAAGATGATTCAGGTGGTAGTCAGCCTTACTTCAGAAATAAACTGCCATAAATCTAATGAGACCAAAGGTGAGAGGTAGAGAGAAAGAATGATGGAAAAGGAGTAATAAAGTGAGAAAGAGATGGAGGTGAGGGAGAGAGAAAGAGCTGTGCAGGACTGAGTGGAGAGCAGGATTTATCTGGCAGAGCGAGAACGAATTCTGCAAGCTGCGGCAGAGCCAAAACTGCCAATCAAGCTAATGACTTCCACCCCTGTGCTCAGGACAATGTGTTCCTGAAAACAGTGCTTCCAGCTGGGCGGCCGGATTGAGAGCTGGCCTGTTCCCGCGAACAGGAGCCACATGTCAACGGGAGAGGCTGGACTCTGAACCCCCCCATACCCCCCACCCCCTTCGGTTCAGCACCCAGGCCGGGAGCGGTGTGCTGAGAGGACACGCCCTGCCCTAAACCGCGTTTAAACTTCGCAGAGATAAGAGGGGCCAGGGACAACAAGCTTTCGGATTTCCGCTGGGCGAGACAAGTGGTGGAGCCGCATGGAGATGCACACACACTCAAGCAAGTAGCACCCCCCCCCCCCCACACACACACACACACACACACACACATACTCATAGACGCACACAAGAGGAGTGGAGGGAGGAAGACAGGAAGAGCTAAGAGTGGAGTGAAAAAAGGAGAGGAAAGACTTGAGAGGGATGAACAAAAAAAATGTGAAATGGAGCCGGCGATTACCATGAGAGCACAGTGCACAGGTACCAAAACACGAAACTCCCACAAACCCACTTCCTGCTCTCAGTTTGCAGTGCTGTTTGTGATGATGCATGGGAATTAAACCTTGTTAACGCTGAAAAGTCCTCAAAAAACCCTTGGAACAGACAGCCCCCACCCCCCCCCCCCCCCCCCCCACCGAATGCCCAGAAAGGTCTTTCTCCCCCAACAAAAAAAAAACTGCCAGCAGACTCAGATTTCCATTCTCACTTCATTTGCAAATGGACTCTTCGGGCCTGTGGTGTAACGACTCATCCGCGTCACAATATGCGCTTGTGAACAGCATGCAAACATGCAACACGCAGGGAGAAGATCCCTCCGAATATCCCACAGAGTAACCCTGGGGCCATGTGTCACACCTCCGAGCCAGTGACAGAGGGGCCGTGCGATTGGGACAACGAAAGCCATCTCTCTAGTCATGCCCTCACTCTCTCCCGCAGTCTAGCTCCCAGTGGCTTTTATTATTCATTCATGCAGCTGACGCTGTCTGGAACCCATTTATACGTGTTTTTTCAGCAGCTCCAGTACTTTGCTGAAGAGAGGAACAGCCGTGGTCTTTGCAACGGGAACAGGTTCAGGAGGAGCATATAGTATCAGTGGTCACAACCTCTGCTTTTAGGGTATACACTGTGTTTTGGGGGGAAACAAGCCTGTGGTTCCCACAAAGGGTTTGAGGGAAATGTCAAGTGTGTGACAAGGGGTGGGGCCTGTGTCTGAAGGGTTTTTGGTGGTGTGTCCTTTGTTTGAGGAGGTCAACAGAGGTGCTGCCAGCTTTGAAGGTCTTTGGTGGTGTGGCCTGTGTTGGAGGGGTTTGTTGAGTGGTGAGACCTATGAGAGGGTTTTGGGGGTACTCACTGTAAGTAAGGCATGAGCATCACAGTGGAGAGGAACAACGGCCTTTTCTTGATCTGCCGGCGGAACCCAAAGATGGCATTCTGCTGGAACCCCTCCCAGATGTTCAGGATGTACTGGTTCTGGAGTGTGACGAAACGGACCTCCTTCAGACCACGCCCAGTTGCCTCCTCAATGAGCCGTACCACCGGCTGGTCACCACAGCAACGGGGGGAAGAAAGAAAAGCTGTGAGTCTAGCCTGCATTATACACTCACAGTGAAACAGTCAACAAATTGTCATGATCGATTTTGGTAGGAAAAGTGCTTTTTTCTCCTAAGGAAAAATTATGCAACGAACAGATCTCAGGACAGTGTGGCCAGAACAGAACATCTTGGAGTCTGTTATTCTGGTGATTACAACACTGATCACTGATCCTCTGAACAGGGGGATTTGGCGTGCCCTGTAGAGAATTGGACTATTCATGTGGAGAGTTTCTTACAGGCCCTCTCTCTCTCTCTCTCTCTCTCTCTCTCTCTCTCTCTGTCTCTCTCTCTCTCTCTCTCTCTCTCATCTGCATACAATCAGTTACAATACAGTGCAAGTTGTGCAAGGAACGTTTATAAATATCCAGTGTCAACTGCCATAAATGTAGCATTTATGCTAGAAAAATGTTTCTGGTGCTCCTGTAAAAGTCATTTTTGTAAAGAGGTACAAATTAGCACACATAAAAGATTTCTGCAAACAAACAAAGCAAAAATAACTGTTGAATAAAAATATCACCATTTGGCACTTCAATGTTCAAAGCAACAGTGCTGATGTGCTCAGGGCAGATTTTGAGACTAAAGCTGAACACAATGGTTTATTTTGCAATATTATACAGCCATGACTGTTGCATTGCCCTTACTTTGTGTGTTCCTCAATAAAACAAGGAGTGGAGCTGCTGGTGATGATTTCTGCTCAATGTGACATGCAATATCTGTGTACAGTGTTTAAGGCTGCATGGTGTCTGAGCCTTTGTAGATTTGTGTTTTATGGGTATGGTTTATAGCCTGAGAATAAATATGACTTTATGGGACGAAGTGCCTGTGTGTGTCTGCAAGCCCGTATATCTGCAGCAGGATAACCTAATCTTACCTCTGAGTATTCTCTCCAGCCAAAGTTGTCTCTGCAGTAGTACTTCCAGACAGTGTGGCAGTTTGGGGCAGGGCTAGAGTGTGGGGGTGCGATTGCAGAGCTGGGGGGCGTGGACAAACGCCTGACCAGGTCAAACTGCAGGTCGCACACCCTCATGGCACTGAAATCCAGTGTGAACACGCGACCTCTGCAGGGAGAGACAACACAAGATGGTCAGTGTCACAAAAGCAAAGTGTGAACACACAACCTCTGCAGGGAGAGACAACACAAGATTGTCAGTGTCACAAAAGCAGGTATGCGGCCTGTTCCTCGTCTCTCTGTACTTGCCGTGCGTCACATGTTCTTGCCTGTTTTGAGTCACACTAAGCATACACTATGTCTGATGAATTGTGGGAAGATGTACGGCCAGTGTGACATAAAACATCATTTTTAAAATAAAATACATAAAAGGCAGTATATGATCATTGCCCTATTTCTGTCAGTACTTGTTTGGGTTGAGCTTGTTTTCTTAAACTGAAACCAGTATTAGCTGTCCTCTCATAACACCTTCTTAGGAATTCTTAGTCATTGTACAGACAGTCCCTTCACAGGGATCAACACAGAGGTGTAAATCAGTTTGGGGGTGAATGTCTAAGGTGAGGTCAGGCAGCTAGTGGCCACTGACAAGTGAGCCTCCACACACTCTATACTGTATACTCCATGCCACTTCATACACATCAGCCCCTCGATAGTTATTTTTCATATATGCTTAAATCCCTCAGTGATGCAAGATAAACAGAATGTCACTGTGCAATATTTGATTTATAAACACAAGCAGCCATGCGCCAAACTGCTGACTGGTCTGTGGAGGGGAGCTGTGGGAGTCTGGCGTGAACTGTCTGACCAGTACACAACCCAACACCAAGGTAATAGTGGAACAGAAAAAGGATTAAAACCACAGCCTACTGACTACCTTTAAAATGAAAGGAAAAAACAACCACAAGAGCTCACATTGTAGAAAATACATTTAAGGTTAATCTCCCACCATATATATTTATAATTGTGTTACTATCTAGATCACTCTGACAAGCCAACAGATTTCACAAATCAGATAACAGGTTGACAACTACTGCTGAATACCTGATCTTCAGATCAACGCTACATTCTGGGGTTTGATCCAAAACACTCCTACACGCACAACATGAATTTTAGCTCAAGCATCACTTCATCCTCCTCTGACTCCCACCACCCAATCCCCCAACCACACTTTGTCTCTCTCTCTCTCTCTCTCTCTCTCTCACACACACACACACACACACACACACACACACACACACACACACACACACACACACACACACAAACACACACACAGCTGCAGACCCAAACACCCCTCTTCCTTTCTATAGTTCTGCACTCCTTGTTCCAGAACAAGCTGGGCTCAGCAGCTCTCAGTGTCCAGAACAACCTGTCTCTCACTGGCTATCACAGACCAGACTGAGCTTGCAAAACCACCACTCTCTGGAACAGCACCAAAACTGGTGGGGATGAGCTGTCACAAGGTCCTGGAGAGTCTAAATCTGAACCCACCTGCCTTTCTTTTTTTGCCTCCACATCCTCAGAGTCTGCACAATACATACAAACACAAAAACACAAACACACGCACGCACGCACGCACACACACACACACACACACACACACACACACAAACTCATCTTCACATAGAAACTTGTGTGTGCATGAGACCACTCCTTTCTGACAGAAACTGCACACAGGACGAGGGCCACTTCCCCCCTCTTAAAATACTCGCGCTCATCAGTTTCACTCCAGAAACGAGCTGAGTAATGCGATGTCATCTCACCATCTTTCCGCGTCATTATTTGTGTTCATTACCGGCTGTGTTTCCGCTCAGAGCCCTGGCCACCGAGTGACCTCACAAAGAGGAACTTAAGTCCTCTTCTATTACTGGAGGTCCGTGGTAAAAAAAAAAAAATCTGACACTGTTTTTTCTTCTTTCTGCACAACTGGTTAGCTTCAAACAAGCAGAGAAGAGGCGCATGAGCAGAACAGACTAGAGCAAAGCCAAAAAGGAACTGGATAAAGTAGAAGTTTGGAAAAAAAAAACACCCTCTTTGTGTGAGCATTTTGCAGAGACAGGCACACTGAGAGAGGAACAGTGCTGTCCTGTACAGAAGGTTGTGTTCCCTCAATTCAGTTTCTCAGCACAGCACTCTCTCTGCCTGTCAGAAAGCACAGAGCCAGCAGAGACTTCTGTCACAACAGTGGAATATGTGTGTGACAGCAGATGGGCAGGGAACAGATGGAGCGTGATGATGGAAGGGAGGGGGTGCAGGGAGAGAACGTACAGGAGTTGTGTTTCCTAATATCCCTGCACTTTCGGGAAGGGGTGTGTGTGTGTGTGTGTTTATGTGTGTGTGTGTATGGGCAGGGAGTGTAGCAATCCACTGTCCAGTTTTCAGCAAGAGATGTGAAGGTACAAGACCTACAGGGGAGAGTAGGAGATGTACTGATCCCTCTTTCCATGACTGCAGTTGGCTCCCCACTGGGCTATTTCAATGTAAATGCATTGAAACTAGACCACAAGCTCTGTCACTACCTGGATTAGCTTCAAGCCTCAAGGGATGGGTAGGCAATGTGTGTGTATGTGTGTGTGTGTGCGTATGTTTGGGATTACCCTGTCCTCCATGTGGGAGGTTACGACTTGTGTCCATAACACACACACACACACACGCATACACTCATACACACATACACACATACACTCACACACACACACACACACACACACACACACACACACACACACACAGGCCTATTGACTGAAACACCTAATCCAGCACAAACACACATATGTAACTGTGACACAGTCACATGAAAGCCTTATGATGGGGAGCTGGCCAGCAGCTGGGATCACACATCACAAGCATTACACTCACAGACAGTGAGCATTTCACCATAAATATATGTTACACGCTGATGAACAGAACATTTCACCATAAATATCACAGGAGCACCAGCCTGAGATAGTCCAAGGTATCAGCAGTCACTCTTCATCCCTGTGCTTGGAGAATTGCAATAAAAAAGCAATGGAGAATTAGAATGCTGGGTCACCTGATTTCACTCTGGTGCACTGTGGGCAGAGGCAATTGTGGACAAACCCCCACCCTCCTGGGCCCCCCTCCAGATGAACTCCCTCATGACCCCTGATAGCCCTGTGCTCCTCCATACACTTGCCCCAGCTCCTCCACAGTTAGTTAGTTCCATTCTAAAAATAAAATTCCGGATGTTAAATTAAGTGCGAAGAGCAATTCTCCATGTTCATTAGCGTGCCAGTTACACCAATGTCTGTAGCTGACAGCAATTTCCTTCAGCCCAGGAAGTTCTGGGGTATCAACCAGACCAGCGCCTGTTGCACCAACACTACTTTAACTCAAGCCTGTTCCACACACGTTAGTACACCATGTACTAACATGCACCTCACACAAGAAAGGAACAGAACAGAAATGAACAGGGAAGACAGTTTCTTTTGTTCAGTTCAAAGACAAAAAATAGAGAGAGACAAAAAAACAGGAACCAAAATGTATTTGCTTGCTTCTGGGGTACAGCAGGGGACACAGAGGCAGTCTGGGTATAGGGAGAGCGTGAGGAAAGTAGAACGGGGAGTGCAGGTTAATTTCTCTGTAAGTTCTGTCATGTTGCACTAACAGGCTGTGACCTTCCTTCCTGGTAGACCCCCCCCCCTGGTGTGAATGACAGACTCACAGCGAACTCCAGCCTTTGAAGTCACTCTGACGTAATCTATGAGCGTTCCGAGGTCGCTGCGGTGACCGAGCCCTGCATTGCCTGGAGATGACACGGTCGTATCAGGTGCAGCTATCGGCTCGCCACACCTTGAGAGCCACCACCAAAGTGCACGGCTGCCCCGGTATCTGTGCACCGCTGGAATCAGGAAGTCTCTCATTACACATACGAAAGACTTTATCTTTTGTGCTTATGGGGCACTTCAGCCAAATGGAGCTGGATTGAGCTGGGGGTAGGCGGAGAGGTGGGCACAACAAACTTCTTTTGTTATGCTTGGAAGGAAGTCCGATTTAACATGTGAACAAGCCCAATATGCAACACAATAGCCCCTCTTGGGGATTTGGGACAGGTAGACCACAGTGAAGGAGCTATTTACTCAATGAAAAGACAGTAGCACATCCCGTTTAAGTACAAACAATCCCACAAGCCGCTGGAGCAGGAGCCCAGTCTCCTCCTCAAATTCCATCTGTTTCAACACAAATCAATGAACACACACACACACACACACACACACACACACAGTTTGCTGAACACAACAAATTTTTAGCAAGGATCAGCTTTCCTTAATATGCAGTCGAAGGAGACAATCAGGGAAGCAGGCAGAGTGTGAGAATGGGAAGCAGGAGACAGGGGGAGAGGGAAAGAGTTCCACAGCACAACCAAATACATAACAAGGTACATAACATCTTCACACTACTGTAAACAGAAACATCAGAGGAATGCTGCCTCTCATGTATAGCTAAATAAAAGTACTAACAAAGACAGTGTCTCTTTCTCTCTCACACATGCAGCATCTGGATCAAGGATCAGGGAGAACAATAAAACACAAAAGCTCAATCACCCAACGAGACAATAAACTGCACTAAGAGCATTACATCCATAGCTCACTGCAGGTCACTGGCATGTGTTTTTAGTAAGTGGAGGTGCGCTAAGCTCTGATAATTACCTTATAACACTCCCCACACCCACCATGTGCAACTCTTTCAAAATGCACCTCAAGGCTGGCTGACGTTTGAGCCTCTGATGGATACAGCAGCCAACCTGTACTCTCAAAACCTTTTCCACCAGCATGCCGTAGCATGAAATTCACAAAGACCTGTTTCACATGAGTCTCTACTATCAGTCAGCTCTGCTGAGCAGAAACACGCAATGAAATATCTGTTCCTGTAACTTATCTAGTGCCTTTTCTTTGGGAACAGGGGGTGAAGGCTGGTCTCTGTGGTGGGTGTGACTTAGTGACAATATGTACAACTGCCAGAAGCATGCTGTAGTCATTGCAAATCTCTCCGACTATTATAAAGGTATTGAACTACACTAAATGAAACAAACCTTGCATCCACACTTTCAGTGCAGCCTCTTCCATGCCTTCATGAAGGCATTTCATTTCCTCAATCAGTAATTCCTTTCAGGTCCTTGGCTCATATGGTAGCATGTACAGAAGCATGTAGTGCTAAATAGGGAGGCTTCTCATGATTCCAGCTCATCTAAAAACACTCTGGGCACACACCACTGTGTGCTAATGGAGAAGGGGTATCTGTGGAGTACCACCCGACAAGTGGGCCTGCGTTTCAGCCAGCAATGCGTGACCCTTGGTCATAACCTCCAGCTACAACGTCAGTCCTCAGTCAGGAAACTGACAGATGGGTCACTGAAAAAAGGAAAGCAAATACTCCCACACACACACAAGCAAAGCAAGAACTGCCCTTGTTACAGGCCAAAAACACAAAAAGTCCTGGGCAAAAACCTGTTCTCATGTGCAAGACTGTTACATCAGATGTACACACCACCTTGCCCAGTCAGAGTAACAAGGCCAAATCGGTCCTTGCCTGCCCTCAGACTTCCTCACTTCCCTTTCACAGATTTCCAAGAATAAAACATTAGAGGCACGACTGACACTTCCCCTTTTGCCTCATTTTAAATCTCAGAGGACACACGGACATGCAGAGGTCACGGGAACACATCTGGATTAACACACACTCGCGTCTGGATCGATGGGCCTCCGAGGCCCCTTCACCACCTGCCCTCACAGCCCGAAATCTACCCTGTCTGAGCTTCCCAATGCCGTGAGTATTGCTGAAATAATCAGAGAACAGTCTGGGGAGGAACCAGATCAGACAGATCCCGAGGAACAGTCATCTGAACTCAAGTCAGTTGCACCATCTTGGTCTGTCAGTCTTTCAGCTCATATTCTATCAAAAGACCACAGAATGAGGGGGAGAGAGAGGGGCAGACAAAACCTCTTTAATCAGAAGAAGAGCTCTCAGAATGGAATGATCTGTTCATTCATGAGGAACTGGAACATACTGCCCAAAGCTACCCACCCAGACAGGAGGGGAAGCTATAGAGTTAAAAACAAACCCTGAGTCATGAAAAAGCCGTACAGCCTCACCCTGTGATTCATCTCACGACACGACAGACGTGTCATCTCCTCTCACACACATCTCCGCAGCCGGTCACTCTGCCCTCAGAAAGCAGTAATCAATGTCACCGACAGACAGCTGAACTTTTGCTCTGTCACACAAAAACCTGTGAAGGAGCAGGGAGCGAGGTCCCTCGCACACACTCTCACGCATGCACTCCCCTGCTTACTTTCCTACTGGCTCTGAGTGTGTAGCCCCTCCTCTGCTCTTAGGGACGCACTTTGGCATGGGGAGGCGTCAGTTTCACTCCTCGAACGCCCCTGAACGCCTGGCATGGAGCGGACACTTTTCCAATATCTGCTTGATCTTCGCCCACCAGCTGGCCGCCAGAGCTGCTAGTCACCCATTTTAATGGCCAAAATAATGTTGTTGTCATGCCAGCAGCACAGTGTGACCCCCTTCTTTGTCATCTGCGTTGTTCAGGCCCTGGTGTGCCGTTATTGGCATCTAGTTGCTGTAGGAACGTAACATTGCTCCGGGGGAGCAGTAGGGGCATGTACACAGGTAGCACTGTGCTAATGATTATGCTGTGCTGGAAGTCAGGATGCAATTCACCATTCACACCTTTCTGCTCCTTAATATGGCGTTTTCCACACTCAGTATAACACCAGGTCCAGATAAAGATACCGCTATAGGTATCAAACATACAGATTAATATAGCTAATTTTTAATGCACATTTTGTCTAAAATGCTTTGGAAACAGATACAACTGAAGTTGAGAGATACTTGTGTAAGGCTGAATTAAATGACTTCCATACCTTACAGTAAACACATATAAAGGGGAAGACAGACACATCGGCGGGCAGTGCTTTAGAGGAAGATACAGATCACTACGGATTGAGCCTGCTCAGTTTTGCCTTGGCTGACAAGACCAGAATATTATATTGTACTCTGAAGGTGACATTTGGCTATGGGCTGCTTTCTTCCAATCACAGTGAGTTTACGTGAAATGTACCATCACTGTTTTCAGTGAGACAAACATGGGTTTACTTTAAACAGGTATTGCTGCATCCAATACCTTAAACCCGTGTGCATGTGTGTGTACCAACACAGACCTGTGGTGAGTGCGGTTATTTAAAATGGCACTGACTCTAAAGTTCAGAGTCATACTGTGAAAGAAAGCTAAAGCCTAGGCTTGTTTGACGTCAGTGGAATGAATAAAAAGTCGTTTAAATAAGAGGTTATGTATGACATTATAGCCATGAAAATATATGGCCTATAATACATGTGTGGTTTTGTATCATGACATGAACAGAAAAAGTTCCTAAGAAACATCGCATGATGAACTTTTCATACTTGCAAGCAGAACGAATCCAACTTGAAACTCTATTCAAGCCAATCGGTTACCAGTTTCGTAATAAATATTTAAGTCAATGATGTCCAAATTAGCTTTGGTGGGTGTGCGCATTTCCTGTTCATTCCTGTTCATAAAGCTCCCGGTTAATCCCTCAACCAGCCTTCATAAACAACATACTCCTTCCATCATCTGCTTCAATATGTAACTATCCCAAACTATCCTGCTCCTCCACATTTAAAATGGGGTTTAGGTCTGCCTGGGACAGTGAGTGCGTCGGCAGCTGTGTGCGTGTGTGTATACTCAACAGCATGTGACTGTGAGAGCTTGCAGCTGAACTAGTATTTGCGTGAGTTTTTGAAGGAGCGCATGAATGTGTGTGCGCTCATCTGCTGGGGAACTGTGTCTGAAGTGTGCGTGAAAGCATCGCGCGCAAGCCAACAGTGTGTGTGCGTGTGCCTGTTAGGATTTGTGTGTCTGACGGTGTGCGTGTGAGCGTCTGTGTACCCGTGTCTGTGAGAGCGTGCGTGTGAGTGCCTCTGTGAGACTGTTTCAGTGACCGCGCTAGGCAGCAGAGGGTCATGCAAGTTCACGACTAAGCCTGCAATACTTCCTCTTAGTAACAGCACCGCCAGCACGAAGGCACGATGGCTCAATATTCGCACTGGCACTGTGGGAAACACGGGAACAAACTGCCCCTGTGCACAAGCTACACCCAAGACGTTCTATTATGTGTCCTGGAACGTTAATCACTCGTCACACACAATCTACAAAGAAGAGACAGCTCTGAACTTGCTCACGAATTGTGTAACAGTCGTTTTTTTTTAAATCAGATTATGATTTAGTCAGACAGGCTGTGTCTTGGTCGAGTGTTTAATTTCTACATTTCGATATCTGGCAGTGATATAACTGTAAAAGAAAGTGTGTCATGAGTGTACCTACCCGAGGTGTAAACAATAGCAAAGAAGCGGAACCACTGAAACCAAAGAAACAAAATGAAGGTACTTACTGAAACTTCAGTCTGATTTGTTCATTGTCCGGATTGCAATAGAGCCTTTCCAATTGTTCTTGTGAATCGTCCGACACGCTTTGCCAAGTCTGAGTATCGACTCTTCGGATTTGCCAGTGGTAGGGCAGTACGGTGTGGTGCTGCGAGCAGTCGCTCCCGTACACGCAGACCCCCTGGAGAAAATCCACGCAGATCGATACCTCGTCGCCTTGATGTGTATGGTACTGTAGCTGGGTCAGAAGTTCAAACACGAGATCCAAAGAGGCTTCTTCGCTTTTATCCTGAAAGATTTCGCCTTTCAGCGGCCCGTCTTTGATGGCAAGGCAATTTGCACCCTGCAAAGGTTCAGAGCTGTAGATGTCATTCATCTTTTCCCCCTCACAAGGGGGAACGACCGCAGTGGGCGCCGCCACGTCGCAAGCCTGGGGCTGAAAACGGTGCTCATTAGTAGCTATTGTCACCCGTTGAATATCAGTAACCTTTTGTCCCCGTTCACCGAGCTCAGCTGTGGGGTCAGCTATGTCTCCATCTCCCTCATCGGCTATTAGCCCAGACACTGCGCTTTCATCCTTCAGGCATACCTGGTTAATTCTGGACTGCTTCTCCACCACAGCTGCGCACAAGTTCCGCTGTGTCCCGGGCTGATTCCGAGGCACAAACACCCCATCACCCGCAACCAGTGCATTTGAGCTCAATAACGTAGTCAAAATGGGATCATCCAGCGCCCGCAGACATTTCGCGTCCAGCTTCCTCTGTGCGTGTTTCTTTTTAAAATAAGGCTTCACTAGGGGTATTTTGTCCGATAGTCCCATCTGTTGATCTGTAAATTCTCCGTTTCTCATGGTGAGACCGAGCGGCGGTTCCTCCGGAACTTTGTCAGTAGTGTCTTCGGACTTGTGCAGTAGATGCAAAGTTTTTTCCATGTTCGAAATGGACACTCCTAAAACCTATTTGGTTGTAGAGAGGCAGAGAGGCATTAAATGGTGAAAAAGACCTTCAAGCCGCCACATTTACAACCCTGATTTGGAAACTTCGGGGCTCACCTCTTTTGAGTTAACCCAGTGAGCGAAACCGGTACAGTCTTAACACCAGCGGATAACGAATGCATTTATTATCACTTTCAAATATTCATTAAGTTATATCTCTGTCTCAAAGTATCGTCTAAACCATCATTTCCCAGAAAGGGTAGGCTATTCATCGCAAGGGATGCCAGTACGATCACACGGCAATCGTAGACTTCTTACAGCCGACAAAGAGGGCTTAATTTGAAATTAAGGTGATCAGTCGGTTGATGCAGAAACAACTTTTTTTTTTCCTCTCTTGGGCGAGATTTGATGTGACTAAAAGCCCTATGATTGTTTGGCATCCCAGTTAATTTGAAAGAGATCCATGTCTTTGGGGTATTTTGATCATTTTAATCAGACGCATTGAGTCTGAAAGATACGTGCCCGTTCCAAATTGCTGCTCGAGCAAGTTTGCACGTAGCGTCTCTTTGTTAAAGCGATCCTTGCGTTCTGGCCAGCAGGGTTCTGCGGCGCTTCTCAAGGTAGTCTACTTTGAGACAGTGACCCTTTTAGACATGTTTCCATTTGGTAAAATAACCCGATGTCGCTAGTAGAAAGAAGAACTTAATTATTATTCAACGTGATATCGATGATATACAGCTGGTAAAATAGCTAGTCCCCATATTAGCAAAACATTTCTGCTAATTATAACCCCAGCATAACTGAGGTTATTTAGCTAGCCAGCTCGACAATGTATACACGTACAGTTTACATCATATGCATAAAATATAAACGAAAACCTACCTTATGATCAGATCAGTTCCCCCCCAGCTGTCCTTATCTTCGTAGCAGAGATCCCGTTCGTTCATGAGTGTTTTCGGTGCCCGTGAATCCGCGTTAACTTGTGCTGAACCGGGTGGTGCGTGACAAATCTTTCATCCACTGTGCGCAGCTACGCAGACTCCCGTGGTGGACGCGGCTCGCAGCTGTTGCAGGGCACTTTCTGTCTGCTCTCCCCATCCACTCACGGCGCAAGGACTCCGCCGTGGAGGCGGGCTTTGGCATTAAACGGGAGAGAAGAAAAAAAGAAACTGGTTATCGGTACCAGGAAGTTGTCCTACGTCGGCGCCCGTTTGTGAGTTCATTGACTCACCTCACTAGCCTTACATTACCAGAAGTCAGGCGCAGAGAAGGGACTGCGGCAGTTGCGTGCGTGTTTGCATTTTAAAGACCATATTCAAACATCACCAAGTTTCCAGTACAGGAAGTGTGAATAGGGAACATGGAACGCGGCTGGATGCGTGACTTTATAGCCATAATGAGAAAAGATCGCGTGGCAAGGCTATCTGAAGGATACAACTACGTCATTATTAACACAATGTATGGGTAGCTATTTTAAAATGAATGTGGCTGATAAAAAGAGGGGGACAATCGCGTGCACTTCCTTAGGTATTTGTGGGAGACACCTCCTGGAAAAACGAATTAAATGAGGCGAAAGGTTATTCGCTGTGCTAATGATGCGTGCGAGGGCCTTGTACATGCAAACGTTGTTTACGCTGAAATGACACGCCACAGTTTAAGCCGCACACAAACTGTATCAACTTCATAGTGCAATAAATGCAATAAAAACGCAACGACTAATAAATGTATATAAGCATTACTCATACGATGTCGTCAATAATAAAAACGTAATACGTAAATTATATCGTCTGCAGTCCTATCTGCTGTAAAAAGGGCTGACGTAAATGAATAATTACTTGGTTACACTTGTATGCATTTCAAACATTCCTCTTAAACCCAAATACGTAACGTCCCATTGTTCGTGTTGCAACTTGTCACTGTGAGTATTCAAAAAGCAGCCCTGCTCTCCAAGCTTCATGTGGAAACTTCGCTACAACGAAACACCTCACGGCACCGCGTCACCCTTCAGCGGCATAAATAATTATCACATTGCTGAGTACAAGACAGAATTTATGGGCATCATTTTGTCCAGGTGGTAATGCGAATCATTTGCTCGAAGCACCTTGCCATTACGCTCCCCGTGTTACCATTCATAATTAAGACAATAATTGGTCTCTTCTAAATAACATGTTTCGTTTCATATTTATTTGGATTTTGAAATACAGGAAAGGTGGAGTCAGGAGTGATCTGATCTACAATACACCCCCTTGGAAATTGCGCACGGGACTTCTGTTGTGACAGGCATAGTTACCGACAGTGATGGTATAGGGGGTAATGAGTATTAGTCCAGTTCCTGTTCCCATAGGGAGGGAGTCATATTGCTGATCCCTTTCAATTTCCATTCCATAATCCGATCGACTCTCTGAGATTTAGTTACTAAGTTTCGTCTTCCCCAACAGCACTCCCGTCCGTAGCATTTGGACAGTTTTCCAGTTTTGGTATGGCAGGAAGGACCTCTCAGTCATTGCTGAACCTCACAACATCGTCAGCTGATATTTAAACCCTACTTTTTTTGTGTCAGCCTGCCTCGGACAGGGAAACCGTCTCATCTAATTCAAATCAATGTTTTGTTACTGATTTTTTTTCGCACATTTATTGAAAATAAGTTCCATGTTTTTGTTTATTGGAATTGTAATATCTTACAGTGTAATAATAAAATCTAAATTGACACAGGGCTTTTATCAATTTGTGTATTTTCCATTAATAAGGAGTTGTAAGATCACATTAGTAATTTTGCTGTTGGAGTAAATTAATTTCTGTAAATTACTTTATTTGCACTTTCAACAGAAAAAAAAACACATTTGTTCAAGATACTGTACACTGTTCTATTTACAGTGGAACAAAAAATTAATAGATTCAGCCGTCTGTTTCTATTTTCCTTCAGTGCCCTTCCTTTCATTTCTAACAAAGATGAAACCCCTAAATGCAACTCTGCAGCTTGTGTGAAGTGGAAAGTCCTTCATACTGACTAAACAATCACGCAGATTAGGGAAAATCATACCAATGGTAGGTGTGCCCAAATAACCTACTGCAGGAGAAATACCCAGGATTCCTCCTTTTCCGCTGTGCTCATTGTGGTGATGATTTTGTTTTTTGCGCCCGGGGGGGGGGGGGGGGGGGGCTTCCACTCTTGAGCACATGAGAGGACTGCCAGGTAGAGGCTGCACCAATGGTTATGGAATGTTGCCAACCCCCACCCCCCATATAAAAGGGCCAAGTTCTCTGCCCATTTCACTGGTGTGCTGTTGTGATCTCCAAAGACAGGGCTTGCAAGGGGATGTATGGATGGTGGGGGCCCGCTGTAAGAGGTAAGTAAGTAAGAGGCCCGCTGGTGTGTCATGACCCACTGTCCCCACAATGAGGGCAGGAAGTTGGGAACAATGCCCCACTCTTGCCCCCTCTCCCATCTGCACATGGGTGGGTAACCCTGAGCTCCTTCATAATACACTGATCAAAGGGCCAGCCCCCACCCCACCCCTTCCAAATCTCATCCGGTGATGGGGGGGGGGGGGGAGTGTCACCCAAAACATCTTCAAAGCCATGCATAGTTTTCGTTTTTCAGCATTGAATTATGTTTGTTTTGTGGAATGGTCAAGGGCGTGACATGGTCAAGTGGGTGGAGAGGTTGTCCAGGCACAGGTCAGTGATAAATAAAATAGAAAAGGTCCCAGTGGGTTTTTTTATTTGGTCAATGCCTGTGGGTTGGAAACAAAAAATACGTATGGATCTTAAAAGAGGAGCCTGCAGTATTCCCAAATTCAAAGGTCACAAAAAAAGAGGAAGAAAGGAAAGAAAGTGTGGTTGTGCACGTGAGTGACACGTTGGTCTGAGCAGTGGAGGAGAGAGAGCTGGAATTTTAATGACCCTGAAACTCACCCAGCAGGCTGACAGATACCTCACATACTTCACTCAGACAGGAGAAAGACTGAATAGAACTCATCCCGCCTGCTCTCTCTCCCTTTCTCCTTTTCTTTCTCTGGCTCTCCCCACCTCCCACCCCCATCTCTCTCTGACAGGAAGAAGTTTCAGAATGGCTGGTGTTTTATATCACACACACCAACCCTTTTGTGACCTTGCTTATGATCTTTGTACTTAAATAAACAGGGGGGTTGTGGCCCCTTAATGGCTTAACTTCCTTTTCTCTATGTGTACTTGAGTTTGAGTTTGCATGGGGCGAGGCTTTTCTTTCTGCAACTGTGATCGAGCAGTCATCTCACAGGCATTCCTCTTATGACACAGACTGTCAGAATACACTTTTAGTCACAAATCAGGGCATGCCCTGGTTCAGGGTGGGTACGTTCAAATCAATGTGAGGGGAGATCTGCTCACATGCTTTGAAACTTGTATTTCTATAAGCATTTTCATTATTATTTTGGAATATTGAACTGTGAATTGCAGCATAACGATTGGACAATCGACAAGATAAAGATAACTTGACCGTATATTCAGCAAGCCTAAGGCAGAATCTTAGATGGAAGTTGGCACAGTCATACCGCAATTCATAAATATCGATGAAGTAGGCATGTAGGCATGAAGTAGGCATGAAATAAAAGAATGTCATTGTCCTAAGATATCAACTTGCATTGTAAAAATACTTTTTTATCAAAGGGAACAAAATTCAGTTCATTATCAGTTGTTTAATTATTAACACACAAAATTACTAAAACACAGCTCATCTCAGAAGTGTCAGCTCTCTATCAGTGATAGGACCCATTCCCAGGACAGAGATCAACTCAGTGTGAACAGGAAGACTTCTCTGTCAGGAGCACTTGCCACATACTGCTATTCGTACCAGCTACAACCACCACCAAGTTTTTTCTGTTAGTTGGTTTACGAGTACATCATAGCTTTTTATTACAGCAGAGCAGGAATCAGGAAGCAATGCTACAAATCAGATGTGGAAGACAGCATTGTCTGTAATGGAGTGTGACACTATAATTTTTTAAACTCAGTGAAACTCACTCATCGGAGTAGAAATCACAATATAGGGCAGACCAGTGGAAATGTCAGAACTTTTTGAAACGATACTCTCCTCTTCTGGGCAAACAGAGAGAAGAGACATGTGCTTGAGGTAGAAACTAAACAGGAGATAGAGGGAAGACAGAGAACATTCCTACACATTTTCTGTATAGCAAAACCACACAGTAGGAGTGGATGCAACTGGACTGGACATGGAAACAAGTGACTGAAACCATCTATTTCAAATGAATGCAACTTAATTGATATTGATAACCAACACTGTGTTGCGTCTTTTTTTTCCCTTCCATTCTGTAATGTGTTTTTGTCTTACACTCTGACAGTTATCATTTATGTTTGGAATTTCAAGAGCTTGTCTGTGCATGTGAAGTAACTTCAAACATTGTGTAACAAACTGAGGTAAATCAAGAACTATACATTATTTTAATTAGTTTGAAAACAGGTTCAGAAGACACTGAAATCTGGACCTGAGAGTCACAGGGCTGAAACCTGTGTGGAGTGGAAATGTACTGCTGAACTGTAAAACAAATAATAATCTAATAACTGTTTAAAATGGACACTACAAGGAATTGTTAAGCTATAGAATGAAATAATAACATAAATAACCAATGGAGGGGTTAATTTCCAAGCTGGCTGTATCCCCTCTCATTCTCAGGGGTTCCCCAGGCCTGTGTGTCACTAAGGGGGACTTGCCTGACACTGAACCCAGAGGGAGGTGCACCCAACCGTAGAGACCTCTGACACTGTCCCAGCAGGCTGCAGAGTTCAGAGCAAGGTCACAGACACGCATTTCCAAAGCAACAGGACGGTCACTTCAAAAAAATGAAGATCATCGCATTGAATAATGAGATGACAATTGTTACCACTGTAACCGCAATCACTCACATTTTATAATGTTGTAGTAGTAAGCATCAATCTGCTGAGGTGCTTGAAATTCTGTGAAAGTGAAGTATTGCACCCCCTGCTGGCGCCTAGATGCTGATATTGCATAGAAAACTACAGGAACAAAAAGCCAAAAATGAGTAAAGCTCCACATAATTTAATACTCCCTGAAATACAACAGAATGTATGTATGTGTATTAATGTATATAAATAGACATATCCTTTATTCACAGTTAAAAGGGAATGTGTTTTACACATGTGAGGAAAACATCCATTGACACTGTGGCCTTATGCATTTGGCAATGTTGTAAGCAGCTACGAGCCTTAAACACAGAACAATGGAGAACAATCTGTATAGATGAAGTGCAAAATGTCCTGTAAATGAATGAATGAGCTACAATTAAACACACTTGGACTGACAATATGAAAAAAACTGCACTCTGGAAGTGTAGTGTGCAACAGTTAAGCTGGTACCGCAGGGAAGGATCGCATGTCCCGAAAAATCACATCTGGACAGCATGTGCATATTAAGCCTTGGTGTTTGCCATTAAAGAGAAGGCCATGATAGGAAGAATTGGACAGCGGTGAGCAGGGCTGTCTTCCTTTACCCCATTGTCATCCAAGGAATTTCCGGAATCTCCGTGGCATCCATTCATTGTGATTGATTTATTTCGAGAATTGGATTCCTCTTGTATTATGTGTAGTGAGTTATGTGTATTATGAGTTTATCGGTTAAATGTACAAACATGCACGCTGCTTTTTCGGAGTCGTTTTTATGATTGTCTTATGATCTTATGTCTCATTGTGGTTCAGCCATCGAGAGGCATTAAAGCGCAAACAATGGAAAATCATACGGAGCCATCCAGCCTTCGACACATTCTCTGTGGACTCCGTTTTGTTCTGGCTTGCGAAGCAATAAAATCTGTGACAAGAGAAGAAACAATTTTATAAAACACAGCAGAGTGTAATTATGATTGTCGAGTTGGCGTGTGCGTGTTGGCGTGCAAACTGCTGCTCTCTGCGTTCCCCCCCCTTTCTCTCTGTCACCTCTAGCCGTCCGACCCACTGTCCCTATTTGCCAGCTCTCATGCAATGGGGCTGTCTGCTCACCCCCTCCCCTTTCTCCCTGAGGCACAGGAAAGCCTGTGCCCTGTCTCTCGCATTCCCTGTGGAGTTGACAGAGGGCTCACAGCTGCGCAGCCACAGCCGCAGCAATTACCAGGGCAAGAGAGTCTGCGCAGGACGCAAGCGCCAACGCCTCAGCCCTGCTACTTCAAAACCCCAACATCCCATTACTGCCAACTTACCTCCTGTCATACACAGTCTCTCTCTTTCACACACAAAGACACGCACACATACACAGACACACACACACACACCCCACAAGATACATACTCACAAACACATGTATGCACACACATCTTTTACACAGCTGGTGGTCATGTATGTCTGTCCCTGTGAAATGCACCTCCTTGTATATTTTGAGCAGCACTCATAAAAAATAAAATGACATCAGATCTTGGTCATGTCTAGCGATCCTCAGAAAGATTAACAGCCCTGTCACTCGATGCACAGTTTTGGTCCCACAACTATAATTATTCCATACTGATTCTGTTCCATACCTCTTCTACCTCAGTGCTCTCTGCCAGACAAACCATAAATCTTTTAGACTCTCTGCACAGGGCCACAGTGACAAAACCAGAGAGATAGCTGGAGGAGGCAAGGAGCCTGTGTTTTTTTCTAGTTTAAAATCCTGTCATTCTTGCAGTTATAAGAGCAACCAGGTGTCACTCACTGAGTGATCCCTGAGCAGGGAGGAGACCTTTATTCACACTGAAACAGGCCTCAACGTCAGTGGAGACAAGTCTTCGGTCTTTGTTAAACCAAACAGACACTGAACACTTCTGTGGGTACTGAACACACACCAGACCAAGGGAGAAAGATTTTACTGTAAAGCCATAATTTGCAAAAGCAGCAGTAGTATCACATTTGTCGTCACTCCATTTAATGACTATGTTTGTGGTCTGGAATTGCAAATGTATGCTCCTCATATCAAAAAGGCAAACTGTACACAGCGGGAGACAAAGTGAGGGGAGTTGTGTTTTGTGTTGATAAAGGAAAGGGAGGGAAGATATACTTATGTCTGAAAATGGTTCATATAATTGTGTGTGTGTGTGTGTGTGTTTGTGAGTGTGTGAGAGAGAGAGAGAGAGAGAGAGAGAGAGAGCAAGAGAGCGAAAAGAGAGAGAGCGAGACAGAGAGATCAGCTGAGAGCTAGGTCACTGTGCCCGGTACTGGACATGCCTGAGTCATCGTCCCGCTGTGGCATGCTGACCTCAGACTGAAATTACTCCTGTTCTTCCAAAGTTACCGAGATAAAAACAGACGTGAGGAAGGCGTAGCACTCAGCCTCTCCAAATCTACAGTCCTTCACGAGGCCTTTGTCAACTTGAATTCTGTGAATACGGGTGAAGGAGGAAGATTACATGTTGTCTGTGTTCTACAGTGCCTCTTTCCACCTCCCACAGATAGGTTATAAAAGGCCTCACACCAATTTGGTGAACTCTGTACTATGAATGCATTTGCGAGGGAGGAAGGCTGTGTCTAACAATACCCTTCACAGCTCAGCCCATGTGTGTAGGTCAGTCACTGAAAGAGGATAAAAACAAAGGAAGACTCAGAGCCATCCACTTTATCCGTTTCTTAACTTACATGCAATACCAGCAGATCACATATGTACAGTGTTTATTGGTAACTGGATGTTACCATTGACTTGGGACAGATATCAGAGTTGTATCAGAGTGCAGTGTTTTCTTCTTGAGTTTGGTTTGTTTTGAGAAGCGTGAGAGCTTATTTTGCATTTCAGTGCGTACCAAAACCCAGACCAGATTTAAAAGGTCTAAAAGGCAATGTCAGGTTGATTTCAAAGCTATTGAAAACTATTCCTCTGATATCGGAAGGGAGTCTTCCTCTGATTTCCGAAGGGAGGCTTCCTTGGATTTCCTCTTTGATTCAGAAATAAGAAAGTAAATAAACTGAAGTCTTCATGTGGCAATCCTGTTGTGTGCGCCAAGTACTCTGCAGGTGTACAGTCTGTTCTTGTTGCCATGAGCTGTTACCCAATCCAGCTCTCCCATACACAGTCCTAAGATGGTCAGCATCTGCAGTGCATACACATACACACACATAAACATATCTCATGGTACGGATCATCACTTAAAACTAATTTTATTTGTCCTCACAGAGTGAACAAAGGGAACTTCCTCCATCCCGTTTCCATGAATCCTGTGAGTCTCTTTACCATCGTCACTGCAAACCCACACAGACAGATGTTTTCCCATCAAGTGTCTCTCACAGGAAGAACAGTGCGGATTGCTGAATCAATCGACATGTGGGACTGAGGTCTTTTTTAAACTCCCTGTAGGAGGTGGGTGGAAGTACTGTAGCGCACAGCCTGATCTTCCTCCCTCGCAAAATGTATTCACGGAACCCACTTCACTGTCGTTGCATGCACAACTTTATTTTTGGAAAATGATGAATGCCACGGCATTTCCAAATCTGCTTTTTTTTTCCCTTACAGGCACCTTTGGAAGAGCAGAGGTGATTTCAACCAGAATCTCAAGTGCTGGAGGAGTGATTTTCGGGACTTTTATTTAGCTTCCCAGTCAATATTTCAGTCAATATTCCAGTCCATATTTTACTTCAGCATCATTTTTCACATGGCACCATGACGTTTCCGAGAGAAACAGTGTGACCTTTTGGCAAAGACAGACAAATGAGCCTCACTTCACTGCCAAAATGTCAGGGGCTTGTATTTTCAGTTTTCCTTTAATAAGATAACTCTGCCACTCATGCTGACCCTTACCTCTCCCTTACAGTGCCACAGTACAAGGTGTTAAACATTGGCAGCCTAAAAGCGATGTATTGCATTTCATGATTTTCTTTACTGCTTGCTCACATTTAGATGTATACCAGAGCCCATGCCAATATTTTCTGACAGCTCTGAGGTGACGGACATTTACTTAATTAGGTCTGATGCGTGTGTAACATGCAGGCAATGCACCAAAACTGAAATTTTTTATGAAAATTGTTGTACTTGAAAACTGTTATACAGAAGCTTGTTTACCTTGTGTCTGTTCTCTCACTTGCTTGTTTAGTGCAACTTAATATTGCATACTCTTAAAGCCATGAAGACACCCCATACTTTAAAATTAGCATGAATATGTGGACAGAGAAACACTAGCTTCACTTACTGTCATTGACAACACTTTTGGATTTATACAACATGAGAAGTCACTAGGGGGATCCACAAAGCAGTCACAACCATGAACGGTACCTGTTGTTTTTAATCCCTCCACAATTCATGTCTGTTGTTCTTCCCCACTTATACTTTGGTTATCATTTCTTGGTTTGGATTCAAACATAGATCGCACAACATCTATCTCACTAGCCTTTAGTTTACAGGAGTATAGCCACTCTGAGATGTGACTTAAAGAACGCAGTGGAATGGTTTCTTACTTGTGTTGCACACTGCTTTCTCAACAGGGGGTTTTCAGACCCTCTATGTCAATCAGAATTATTACATGCAATTAGCCCTACATATATTGGTCGTGTATCACAATATGATAGTGCTGAAAAAACTGCGAAGTACACATACTAAGTATTAAGTGACACTGTGGACATGAGAGAATGTCTCCTTGCCTGTTGAGAGACATGTTTGACAGCTCAGTTGTGTACCAGAGGATCTCCTGGTGAGGGATGTAAAACCCTGCCTCATTTAGATTAAGCACTGACACTGGCACAAAATCACCCTGACTGTATATAAAAAACATGGTTGGGTCATATCACCACTCCCTCTCAGATCTAAAGGGGAAGACAAACAGAGAAGAGCCACTGTGAGAGCAGAGAGATAAAACGTCTGAAGCCAGACACCAAACCCAAAACACACACACACACACACACACACACACAAAGCAGAGAACTTTTCTCAGAAATCTGTTCTCAAAGTGTAAACATATGTCTGGCATCATTTGAAATGGAGAATACCCCCCCCCCCCCTCCCCCCATATCAAAGACATACACAAACTTCTCAGCATACATCTGAGTGTGAGTGGTAGCACTCGCGCCACAAACTGAGAGATGACAGGACAGATGCCGTCAGCTTTGTCACATCAGTGAGGGCCCCTGGGTGCCATCACGCAGGTCCCCTGTCCTTGTGCATCCCCAAACTTGGGGAGAAATATTAAACACGAAGGTTGCTGGCATCAAGCTCATAAAAGCCACAGAGCCCTGCAACCAGGGCTGTCACACACCAGTGCCATGTGTCTGCTCAACTCAAACCACCTCACCCTGCCAACCACCCCCGCCCACCATCCTCTCCTCATCTCCCTTCCCCGGGCACTTATATCCGGTTTGGGCATGTCCACATCCCCCCACCCCCTCCGTGTGATTACGACTCAGATTCTCCCTGCGCTTCTGCATCAGGCATAATAACAAACCCAGACCCAGTGTTAACGCTTGCGAGGGCAGAGTTGCTACGTTTCTTTTTTCCTCAAACCCTTGAAAGGAACATGTAATGGAAGCCTCTGTTTGCACGGACACAAAATGCAGCAGCTTTCAGTGGTAGCGTTTAGTAATAACATCATCGGCAATGATGGGGGTGACAACAATAAATCCACTGGAATACATTGTGAAGCTTTAAGCAGAGAGGCAACGTCCTGTGCAGGCACATATAACATCAGTGATGCAAATATATTCAGACCTTTGGAAAAGAGTTTTCATTTGTTTTCATTTGACAGCTGACAAACTCCAGTCCTTTCAGTGGCAAATCAAAAAACACATGAAAACCAGCCAGGACCAGTAAGGGGAGGACCAAACTGAAGGGTTACCTGTGCATGAACTCTGGCAGCCTTGTGCTTTGGGGATCGCAGACGGTTAACAACTCACGGAAGCAAGTCAGAAAATCCTCTTTTTTTCCGTGCAGAATTTGTGAGTCTGCCTTGCCCTGTTTAATCATTTATTGGGCATTATGATTTGTCACACGCAGAGGGCCATTGGGAAAACAAAGCAAAGGCCTGCAGCACTGGGAAAATATGGATTGCTTTTAAACAAGACCGCGGACCCACAGGGGGTCACTGATGCAGTGGAGGGACACGCAGATGCACAGCCGGGGCCTAAGGCACGGAGACGTAATTCAATAAAATAAAATGTAATTATAAACGAGGTAATCCTCTTTGAACAAATCTTGGTTGATGTGGGGCATCTAAAACTCCCAGACAGGGTGGTCTGACAGATCTGACACATGCAAGCATGCCTCGCTGTTGGTGTCAGGAGTTCCACTGTGACACTACTGAAACTTGGGGGTGAGCTAGCACACCAAGAAAGAGAAAAAAAAAAAAGTACACACTCAGTATTTGCACGGCATTGTCTTGGCAGGCCTTTTGGCAACGTGACCGCCCTTTTCTTCTGCCGGAGTGCATATTTAATCCCTAAGCCCCAGCCATTAGGAGACACGATCACGCTAGCTCACAGTGTGCGTTTTTGCAAAACAACCACTCGACGGGGGGTGGCCACTATGTGGCTTGATTTGTCCTGTTTGTTTCAGAGCAGGCATGCGATGACCAGAAATGACTCCCCTGGCCGATTTAAAATCATGTTACCAGCTACCGTGCTATGATTTCATTTAAACACCTCTTGCTCAAAAGAAATCACCTCTCAGTGACTCATTCAGAGATTACGTGCAGCTGATATTAATGAAAAAGTGTACGCCTTCCCAACATCGGTTTTACTGAAAATGAAAACTGAAGCCCAGTTATAGCCTTGTTAAAATGGCCTGTAATCCAAAGGTGATCAATTGTAAAGGGTGTGAGCAGGTACTTTCATGCCCTATCAGCTAATTTAATACTACTTCTCCATCAACAGTAGAGGAATTAAAATATGAATGTGTATTCTACCAGTCAACCAGCATACAACAGTAGCAGCATGAAGAAAAATGTCTAGTCCACAGCAATTACTGCTGAGGCTTAGAATGTAAAGGTGGCCCTCTAGTGGAAATATACGATATCACAAAAGCCCAGCATGCTACAGTGGTCTAAGCTTGACTATACTTATATAACAAAGGTGTTTTATGAGTGGTGTGTGTGTGTGTGTGTGTGTGATGCTGTTGCATATGCAGATGATGGAATCACAAGCTAACTGCACTGAAATCACCTTCCCCAAAGCTACTAAGGTGGTTCAGCCTCACACTTTTCCAGTCCAGACAGACACAGGAATGTAGCACAACACATGGTAGCATATAAATCCAATACCAAACATATTTTGGAATCACCATAATATCCCAAGACACAGTCTGCAGGGCAGTTCTCCTGCTGGTCTGTCTATATGAGAATGCCTCATTGATCATCTCTCAAACCCAAAAGTGGTCAGCTTTTACCAACAGTGCGTGCAACACATGCCACAGATCAAATGGAGGCACTACATATATTATTTACTTGCTAGCTCGACAGAAGCTCTCATTTATGTATCTTACAATGGCAGTGCCTCAGCAGGGAATCAAATCTACCTTTTAGTTTCAAGCCAAATGCCTTAATCACCGGCTCATAGTGCCAACCCATTAGAATCACCACAAGACAACCAAACAGGGAGTTCTCAAAAGAGAAGGAGCATTACTAGTCTGGACAGTGGTCTGTGCATTCAGGGTGTACTTAATTGGGGCCTATGCATCAGATGCCAGCTAGTGCACTCCAAACGCAGGTCCCATATGGAGAACTGGTATGTGTTGTCTGTTGTAGGGGGGAAACCAGATGTGTGGAGAAAATCAAAGAAGGTACATTTAATTCAGCATAGGTCTGGGCTAGACTGGTAGACCCTTATGCAGACCTGACCAATCAAGGTCAGATATTCAGGAAGGGACTGACAAAAAAAAGAAGAGAGACAGAGCGTAGCATTGCATTGTCATAAATCCTATCAGGTAATGGATTTCAACAGAAGCGTGGGCAGCACCATGATTTAAAATGCTCTTCCAGCAGAGTAGCACCATGCACTCACACTTCCATCTACATAAACAACAAAACACAATTATCCTACTGTTGTTCTTATTTGTGTTTATAGTAACAATAACACCAATGATAACAACAAAAATAATGGATTACATTTACATAATACCTTGCAGCCTGTTAAAGTTCTCAAAGCACTTTACAGTGAAGGGGGTGACTTATCTCAACCACCACTAATGTCTAGCACCTACCTGGGTATTGCACAACAGCCATTTTGCACCAGAACACTCAGCACAAATGAGCTTAAGTGAAGAGGAAGGGAGCTATTTAGCCAATTACATTAGGATATGATAAAATGGCCAGATTGAAAGAACCCTCTACTCTTTGCAAGAGGTGCCATGGGATCTTTAATAATTACAGAGAGTCAGGACCTTGGTTTAACGTTTCATCCAAAAGCATTGTGATCACCACCCTTGGCATCATTTGCCTGTTAGGTCTAGAGGGAAGACTGCCACCTGCTGCCCCATCAACACCATTTCCAGCACCAACCTGATTTTTTCAAACCCTACTTAAGTCTCAGTCATCAAGAGTTACAGGGTGGCAAATCATTAAATGAATTAATTACACGTGTATGTGCGTGTTTGTGTGTATTTAAGAATAATATGTAAAAATAAGAAATGAACACAACTATGTATATATTTTCATTATGGCCACAACACAAAAAGTATAGCTTATAATTTCTGTTGATGCCACACTGCATGCAAAGGAGTACAATACCTGAAGTGTCCAGCACACTGATCACCACACAGGCCATAAAAACTCCGTATCAATTTTACAAGAAAAATATTTCAACTTATGCGCCAACAAAACCCGTGAAAATGATTTAAATAGAATTAAATAGGCAGCAGTAAACGCACTGGACGTTTGCTTCTGTCAGAGCAGTGCGATTTTCATGAACACAATCCGGTCTACGGCCTTCTGCTTCCGGTTTTGTGCTGACGAGGCGTAAGGACTGCCTTTCTTTCCGTCCGGACTCATACGTGTCAGTCCTTTTACTCGTTTGAATCGAGGAAGGCTTGGTAGCAAGCTACCTACGTTGACAAAAAAACGGACCATGGCACCGAAAAGCAGCAACAAACAGCAGTCTGAAGAGGATCTTCTGCTCCAAGATTTCAGCAGGAACCTGTCTGCCAAATCCTCGGCGTTGTTCTACGGCAATGCTCTTATAGTTTCTGCCATCCCCATCTGTAAGTAGATTGCGTTCAAATCAATGAAGCACATAACGGTAGCCGCGTTTAGTTCGCTTGCTAATTAACGAGCTAGGGAGTACTAGCTTTTATTTTGATATTAGGTACATGACTATGGGCATGTAAGCAGTGAATTTGTAGCTAGCTATGGTTAACAAATGTGCGAGAACGATAAAGTGAACATAAGAAGGAAGCTAGCTAACAAGGGTAACTTGCATAAGGCTAGCTGGGCAGTGTACATTGTGTTTGTTGATGTGGCATGTTTGTTAGTGGTTAGCATGTGTTATCCATACGTTGTAGCTTCGCATATAGTTATCTAGTTGTAAAATTGTTTCTCAAATAGGCAGCTAGTAGTTTGCTAATTTATCTACCATAGGTATCTGATGTATTCCTGATGGCAGTGGTAGTTAACTAGCTAGCTAGGTAGACTACGTGACATGGTGACTTGTCGGAGGGATCAAATGTTGGCTAGTACTTGTACAGCTACAGGTAATTTAAATAACATTTTATGAAGTATCTGTGTTTATGAAATATCTGTGTAGACATTATCTGACTGCGCGTTTGCTGCTGTTGGTTTTAGAGCTGTCGCAGCGAATCTGACCCAGTCTGCTCTGTGTGTGTTTGCTCCTGTCTGTGGCAGGGCTGTTCTGGAGGATCTGGCACATGGATCTGGTCCAGTCGGCTGTCCTGTACAGCGTTATGACACTCGTCAGCACGTACCTGGTTGCCTTCGCCTACAAAAATGTCAAATTTGTCCTTAAGCACAAGTAAGCCGACACCATCGCCAATCTGGGAATGTAGTGTTGTGCAGTGATTAGGGAAGCAGACACACAATTTGTTTTGCTGACGAAGTTCAAGTCTCTTGCAAGCCTTTGTTTTATATTTTATGTTTACATACTATATAAACTGCATCATATGTCGAAGGTGACTTCATAATTTATGATAAATATTTTACACTTAGAATGCTAAATGAATTATGAATGGGTACTGTATGAAGTGTATGTAGTATATAAGTACCTTCAGATAACCTTCGGCATAATGGTACAGTATTCCAAAATGCAGCCACAAACATTCCAGCATTCTATATGGGTCTCCCATCCCCTGAGCCAAATATTAGAGTGTTAAGTCAGCTTTTTCTGCAACACCCTTGTTTATGGGATATTTGAGAGAGTCATTGTGGATATTTGTAGTAAAGGGTCATCCGTTGTTCCTGCAGAGTTGCCCAGAAACGTGAAGATGCTGTCTCCAAGGAAGTGACCCGGAAGCTGTCTGAGGCTGACAACAGGAAGATGTCTCGCAAAGAGAAGGACGAAAGGTTTGTCCCTCTGATGACATACCTAATGCATGACTGCTCTCATTGGACAGATTGCAGCTGTTACTGTACAGTGCATGTTATTGATAGTAGTGCACTATCAATGCAGTGGCAATGAGGACATTGGCTGTGTTTTCCCAACCTTACCTGATAAGTGTAATGTGTAAAATGTAATGCTAAAGTCTGGTTTAGATACTGTTATTTCAGAAAGTACTGGGAAAATAAACTTACTTGATGTTTTGGTAGATTTCCATTTGTCATATTTTCATGTCATTTTCAAACATGACAGTTAAACAGAATTTTTTAGAGGTTGCACTATGATCAGTATGGTGATCTATCTTAATTTAGTGAATCGGATGTCTGAAATTTCTCTTAAATTTCTTGAATTTCTCACCTTCACAGGAGAGTTTAGCAAAGCAGGCATTAGAATGTGCTCTTTGGTTGTGGCTTTCTGCCACTTTAAAAAACCTTCTTGCGGTTCCTTCCAAGCAAGTTAACTCTGTCTAAATGTGTATGCTATACAGTACACATTGTACACTTGCTACATTTACTTGAATTTCACCATTTTCAGTATTTACCTTTTGTTGTTACATTTGAGGCCAGCTGTATGCATCTCACATTTGGTCTTTATCAAAAAGAAAAAAGTCTTTAACATAAAAATACTAAGAAACATTTCATCTCATGTAGGTTATTGATTTGATGACCTAATCACTGAATAGCAATTTTTTTGGCAGTGCCTTCTTTGAGGAAAGCACCATCTGTTTAAACATGTTTATGGGTAGAACTGAAATGTGTAATATTTTCTTTGAGGTTTTGCAAAAAAAGAATGAGACATTACAACACATTTGTCCTGTTTTAGTATTGTATAGCATTCCATTTGTCTTTTTTTATCCAAGGTTGAAGCCTAAATGGTTACTAACTCTGTTCTTCCTTAAAAACAAACTTCTTCTTTGCATTTTAAAAGGATCCTGTGGAAGAAAAATGAGGTGGCCGATTATGAAGCCACAACCTTCTCCATCTTCTACAACAACACCCTCTTCCTGGTTCTCGTCATCATTGCCTCCTTCTTCCTGCTGAAGAACTTCAACCCTACAGTGTATCCTTTCCTCTCTGTGACTTGAGGCTTGCAGCTACATGGTTAGAACAGTAGCAGGAAGCATCCAACATTTATTACACCAGATTGATTCGAATGTCAGTAGTAATAAGTACTTGCACAGATTACACAGAGATACACGATGCAAATAAGAATTATCAGATAGGCACTGATACACACAAAATACAGGTTGCTGAGACCCCCTTAGCACAGATTCACAGAACTAGCACTGGGGCTAGAGTTAAGTCAAGGTGCCGTCGTGTAAAACCTCATACAGGTAATCTGATAAACAAGTATCAAGATGTGTTCGTTTGTTGTTTATCCTTGATGAATTCCCTGCAGGAACTATATTCTCTCAATCAGTGCGTCATCTGGCCTCATTGCCTTGCTGTCAACCGGATCCAAATGAACGCCTGGAGAGGATTGTGGGAAAGGGGATGTGGGGACTGGGCTAGGTTGGATGGGGTGGGTCACATGGAGTATGAGTGGGGGGGGGGAAGAGTTCATTGAACAAGCTAGTAAATCTGAACATTTGGAAATCATGATCACAAACCTAGAGGTTTTTAAGGATCTAAGCTCTGCTTTTTTCAATAAAATGTTAAACTCCAGAACAAGGTGTTGTGTGAAATGATGACTGTGTTCTCGGTTGTATTTCTGCTAGATTGGTGGATTTCATGTGACCTGAGCTGCGTGGCTGTGCATGTAAATCTGGTGCAGAACCATGGTTTTGTATAGGATATAATGGAGAAAGTGAGCTTTTGCTTAGAAATAGCTATGAAACCTGTATGTGAATGGGAAATATTGAATTATTTGCCTCAATGACAATGCAATAATGTATTTAGAGAGAGTCCTTCACCTGGCTTGCTTGATTTGCTGTGCTCTAAGAAGGTAAGGAGTGTAGATAGGTGTAGGATCAGTCTAGTTGGTGAGACTTGATTAGACCTACTGTATGCACAAGTCTTTGGTACTCGTTCATTGTGGGTGCTGAGGTTTGTTTGCCAAAAAAATCTGTAAATGTAGTTTGATACAAGGTTACCTGTTGGACTCAAACGCAGTGAGCTTGATGATAGCAGTCATGGCATAGCTTTTAGGGGGCTGCCTGAGTTGGAGCTCAGTGTGACTACCGTCAGTGAGTAAAAGAGTGCGAGTACACATAGTTTGTTTGGGGGAAAAACCTCCAGTGAGTGTGCAAAATACCAAAAAAACACCCACAGGTTCATCAGCATTTTGCATTTATTTAATCAAGCTAAATATTTATATATATGTATATATTTACAGATTCTTTAACAGAAACGAATGACATGATAAAAGACCCTGATGTTTCAGATAGAACAGCCTGAAAAGTCAACATTTATCTTTCCATCATACAATTTTACAAATTGTAGAAAACATAGAGGATTCATTTCATTGCATTTTTTAAGAGTAATTTACACAGTCATATGAACAGAGGGAGTTCAGGTGACTCAGCCCATAGCCTCTTCTGCCGTTAGCTCCAGGGGGACCTGGCAGCCCTCAGCAGGGCTTAATCAAGGCACTCTAATCAGTGAATATTTAAGTACCAACAGCCACATCTAAATGAATCTTAAACTGCCTTCCTATTCAAAGTCCAGAGGTCTCACTGCATATGCTGGTTTCCCCTACAATTGACCAAGTAAAAAGTATTTTTTAGGGAGCAGATTCACGGAGAAATGAACCCTAATCTGGATTCTGGGTCTGATCAGGATCTCTGACAGTTGTCTGCTTATGAAATACATTTGTTGGTGGAGGTTTGTAAAAATGGGGAAGTATATCTGATTTCTATATATTAGTGCCTCTTTTGAGCTGGTAAGGCAGAGTAGGAGACAAGAATAAGTTGTTTTTCAGTTATTATTACAGGGTCTAAATTGAATTATTTTCAAACAGTTGACCAAACCATTATGTCTAATAAAAAAGAGGCCCTAAATTTGTCTGAGGGGGAGATATTAGCACAAATAAAATTTAGAAATATTTTCCATGCATCTTTTTATTGATTCAAACACATTAAACTGCACAGCTCTTTAGCAGATGTATAGAAGATGTGTCAATATATGTAAAACCTACGTCAGAATAAAATGAGATCAGTGTTCAGTTAAACATTTATAAATTAAATTTAGAGGATCAGAAGGCTTGACTTAAAACCAGCAGGCGCAGTGTCCTCGTAAGACTCGGATAGGAAAATACTGCTCTTGATGAATAAGTAAAATCAAAAATGTTGAGCTTCTGTCGTATACAAGGAGTGTCTGTTGTCTTGCCAGTAGCCAACAGGACCAGAAAAAGAAGAACAAATGAACGTAACCAAAACGCACCGCTGGTCCTGCTGGAAATTTGTGCTCTTCCATCCAGTTTGTGGTCTAGTGTGACAGACTGCCTTGACCAGGGCATGCAAGCTCAGGGTGATGAGGAAAACCGGAGGACATTTGGGCTGGAGGCAGCTGGGGTTAAGGTTTCTCTAGAATAGGATCTTTGTGCTGCAAGTCAAAACTATGTACACTTCATATTTATGTATATATAATAAATTATATATATACTGTATACTTCATCTCCTCATCTGCAAGGAGGGGGCCTATTTGACGTGGTTGACCCTAAAGTGATTTACACATATTTTTACTTCTAAATAATATATTCCTGTTGGATAATGTTAAAATTGGAACCCACTCACATCCTTGGGAAGCAAGCAATATAGAAACAAACCCTTACTCTCATGTAGTTGCTAGTACATTCCCATCATTACATCAGCAACTGACAATGCATCAATACACAAGCAAAAGTAGAGGCGGGGTTTTCTTTAACAAATGCAAATATAGACGTTCCTTTCTTAATGTGTTCCCACTGTTTGGGAGAAAAGCAGCATTTCCCTCTTTGGACAGACGAGGGCAGCATGTCACTTTCACCCTTTCACCAGCACTTCATCTTCCATTGCTTAGAAACAGGGTGTTCTCTCTGGGAGTTCAAGCAGGGATCACGTACAGGAGTTGTGAGGAATTGGATGTGGCTTAGGGAGGTAATATACTGTGTCAGACAACAGGAGTATCCTGGCCGGACATTTTAATACTTTTTTTCATACTTTTTTGATTCTTCATTTTATGTGCTTCAAAAATAGTTTAGGCACACATGATTCCAAGTGGAGGCATGCACTTATCGTAAAAGAGCCTAGTATGTGGTACTGGGTATTTCCAACTTTGAATTGCTGAGCAGAGCTGCGTATAGGTAGGAAAGTGCATGGAACAGGTGCCGCAGACCTGTTCCAGATGTTTCACTCCATTACAAGGGGACTAACATCTGAGTTGATTTCAGCCTATGATCGGTAGTCCTTCTTACTGTAGGGCCTGTTCCCTAGTATGTGATCAATATCCGACACTATGTGAGACGTCATCTTTGGCAGTACCTGAATAAGAAAAAAAGAATCATATTATGACATTTTTTGATGATGCATTTGGAACACAAACCTTTTTGACCTGTTGTTATCAGACAGAACAGGGATATCTTTCAGACTTGCCCATTGAGTTTTCCAGCCATTGAATTTTTGGACAAAGCTGTATTGAACACTACACTTTCCTCTGGTTGTGTGTGACTTGCCTGTATGGCGCCCAGGTTTTCTGTCAACTGTTCTGGGTTCGAGGTTCCCAGGAGGACAGAACTCACGCCTTCATTACGGAGGCACCAGGCTGGGGAGGCAAGAAAAGGGCATTGCCATTATCCACAATTCATTTCCTCTGCACTGGTGCTTCTCAAACAAACCCACATGGTCGATACCATCAGTCGTTAGACTGCAGAGCATCTTGGCTTGACATTGCCAGTGTCCAGTAGGTGGCAGCATATTTACAGTAAAAGGAACCACAGCCTCCTTGTCCTGGTACCTCCAAGCGGAGGTGATTGCTTGATGCAGGCGTGACGAGCAAATTAATGATTATACAGAAAGAATACAAGCAGAGATCTAGGATCAGCCACAGTCTCTCCCCTCACCCACAGCCAGCTGAGGGAGGGTGCAGCCCAGCTTCTCAGCAATGTGACCCAGCTCCTTCAGCTTGGCTTGCTGCTTCCTGCCATCCTCGCTCACAATCTTCTCCTTCAGCCACTGATATGACTAGGGAAGAGAGAGGGTGAAGGAAAAGCAGCGCTATTACAAGAGATGAACGGCTATTATACGTTAACAGCGAGAAGCGGGGTTGTTTTTAAACACTCTCCCTAAGATAGTATTCATGGAGGCTACACACACATATACTGTACATAACCCCTGTACCAGGAGTATCACAGGTCCCTAATGGGGATTGTCAGTGTCCTAAGAGCAGTGAGCAGATGCCTCAACACTGTGGCCCCCACCTAACAGAACTGAGAAACACTGGGATGGCCAGAAATCTTTCCCTACCTTCATGGAGGCCCTGGAGGATTCTGGGATTCCGTTCTCATACTTCCCTGTGATGATGCCACAAGCCAGTGGTGACCATGTCATTGCACCCACACCTGCAGCCCCACAGAGAAAACACAGGTCAAAACAGCACTCTGTGCTCTATTGGAGGGCAAAGCTAGGGTAATATATAACACTCTGTGCAAAACAGAGCATGCCATCACAGACAAAGGCCTTATGGCAGTTAACTGTGCTTTCTGTCAGCCTGACGTGGATACCCAAGATCAGAATTAGGTGTTAGCTTTATACTTATGCTGCTTGCAGAGAACTGTGGTACTGCTTCGTTTTTGTTTTACCATGCAAGTCTTTTCTCTCTATCCCATAACAGCAGAGAGAGGAAGACAGAACAATGGCGCTGTCAAAGACCTACCAGTGAAAGGTAACTAGTTTCCCAGGTGCAGATGCCGTTCTGATCTGCCGGACTCAAAGGCCATTCGCAGACTTAGTTTCCCGATCGATACCTACCTATTTTGTGGTACAGTTCAGGCAGCTGCACCTCCACCTTCTCCCTCTGGAAGAGGTGATACTCAGCCTGCTCGCACACTGGTGGGATCATGTTAAACTGCCGTGCCACAGAGTACGCCTCCTGCAGTGGGAGGGGGGAAAGTGCAGTTGAGAGGGTGTTGTTGGAAAAGCGCACACAGCAGTGTTCTCACCTCGCAGCGCTTGTTTGAAATGGAAATTATTCTGCATGTGAAATCATTACAAATTAGAAATTATTTGCCCAGCAGATGCCCTAGGGGAGCTTAGATATTATCCAACTATACAGCTGGAGTTTTAATGAAGAAATCAGATTAAGTTCCCTTACCACTGCTGCATGCTGATACTGACTGTGTAAGCGATATTTCTTATTTCTACAATTCTATTGACTCGCTTTTGTTCATTGTTAGATATGTGTTATAGACACAGGGTTTAAATTGGCCTTTATTAGTTTGATACATACAGTATATAGATACATACATACAAGCTCATATCCTAACTACTTATGTACAGTATGTTCAAAGCCTATGTTACCTTTACCTTTACACAACAAGCATGATGACACTAGTTTTACCACAACATACTACCTGTAAATCGTATCTGCTTTACAGTACTATATCTTTACCATTGTGCAATCTATGTGTTAATGCTACAAATGTGCTACAGTAACTAACAGGACAGCACTCCTGCAGTTGCTACTTCTACTCCAGCTACAAGTAACAAATCTATATGTACACATACCCAACACCTAATTTCTAACAGTATTCATGGATTGTTAACACAAATATAATGCAAATATGCAGACAGAGTATGCACTTTGACGACTGTAGTTACATTCTCATGTAACAGCAAAAAAACTGTATTGACTTCTAATCTATGTTTAGCTGGAATGTTTATGCAACCCCTTCTCTTACCAACCCCAGCCATTACCCAGTGCTGGTAGTGTGAGTGGGAGTGGAAGAATGTGGAAGTGACACTCTTTGGCCTAACACCAGGATGCAGCTCAGATACAAATTACAGCCCATTACAGCATCTCCTCTCCACTCTTCTCATCTCCTGTCCTCTCCTCCCAACTCCCCCTGCTATTCGATTGGCAAGCCCCATTTATAACCATGAATTATTCATGCAGTTTAAATTACAGTGCTTTCATCTGCACTAATACACACAAAGCTTTTTCTTCAAATTCGTTTTTTAATTAAGTGGCGCAGAATTAGCATACACTGGTATTTGATGGACTGGCACAAAAAAGAAAAACCTAAAAAAACAACAACAAAAAAAAAAACAAGAGCAACAGCAGACAGGGTGTCTGAAGATGCTCCAACATTCCCCAAAACTGGGTATTATCCTGCATGTTTAGAATTCAGTGATCCCGTACCAAATCAATGGAACAAACCGATTAAGCATTACGCAAAGATCAAAGCTTGTATTGCGGACGCTTTGTATGCAGTCCTCAGGAGAGGAATTCATTACATCACCAGCTACTACTAATGTGAAAACTACAAGTTCCTCTCTGTTATTTATTTGCTTTTAGAAGGAGAAAAAGTAACATGTTCAGAACAACAACATTTCTTAGAGCTCAGCTCTGGCTCCAGAGAACTGAAGCCTCAACTCAAGCATCATTCTTCAACCAAAAGGGCTTAGATCTCTCCATGTATTCATATGACACTGTCACTCTCAGAAATTCAGAGAGTGAATTTTTTCTTTCAGTTAACTGAGAGGGGTGACACCTGCCGGGATGCCTGTAGGTTGTGTGTCAGGGTTTTTGCTCACCATTATCTCCATAGCAGTCCAGCGCGAGGTTCCCCAGTACATGGCCATGCCCTGGTTTATCACGTACGTCATGGCCCTCACAATTTCTGCGTTGAAAAAAAAAAAATCAGTCAATAAACAGAACAAGGCCATCTTTTCAGTTAGGTCTTGGTCAAGGCCTTGGCCATTTAAGATCCCATGGCGCTTATCAGAAAGGATAGGTATTTCCCTTGTGACTGGGGAAATTTTCCAGCCTGGATCTTCCAATCTGGTCACTTAATTATGCCCCAGTTAAATGCCTCTGTCTTCATCTAAGATGATGTGTGGTGAGTGCTGTGGAGCATAATAGTTGCCATACATCACCCAGAGTGCTCCCTCCTCCCCCAATGTAAACTCCTTTGTGATCCTTGAAAAACATGAAAGGTACTATATATACACACACATGAATAAACAGTCCATATGATCACTATATTCCCTCTGATGGCTTACACCATTGTGGGAATGTGATCACCCAACACATTCCAATGCTGTTACTTTCCAGAAGAATCATTGAATCTTTCCTCATTAAACCCAGAAATTAGTCTTGTTGGGTTTAGCAGTATTTAATGCTAAACACAGATATACCTTAATTATATCTCACTATGGTCAATCTGGCTTTGAATAACATAATCACAGTGAAAATGCCCAGTGTAGCACAGGGGAAGAAGGTGTCACAGCATATGGGTGGGTGGAACTGGAAATGTAGCTAAAGTGGGAGCTTACGTACACTGTAGAAGGAGAGTATTGGTAGGATGACCTGAGCTCTCTTCTCTACTAAAGAAGGCTGGGGGGGGGGGGGGGGGAACCCCACTGAGCAACCAAGCAACCAAGACAAGGACTCCAGGACCAACTGACTCTGAGCCTATAAGAGTAGCACCACACTGAAGGCATTAAGGCTCTAAATCACACCGCAGATTAAATAATTTCCAAAGCAAAATAGAAAAAAAAGACCTTTACTTGAAAAACAATAAAAATGTCAGTGCTTCTATGCTATCTGGCCCTGAATAGACGGAACCAATTGAGTGAATATCTTCCAATTAAAAATTCATAAAGCTAAGAAATTGTAACACAGTCTTGCAACAGAGAAAGGGAGATATTTAAAAATCTTGGTTCCCCAAGAGCAAAGTGCTGTCAATGTGAGCTGCAATAAACCAAGACAGAGATTCAGTTCCTGCTACCCTGCTCAAAATATTAAAAAAAAGGAGAAACAATTTACCCTAACATCAAACATCCTAGCCCATAGACACAATGAGGTGAAAGAATTGTTAATTTGGTAGCAACATAGGTTTCCTTCTGTCATAACCTGAGAAATGGAAAGTAAACAAACTAGCAAAAAGGTACATGTATTTAAGCACACACATACAATTGTTCATTTTGCTGTTTGCGTAATTACATGCACTAATGTTTTGGTGTCTGGGCAGCTAAGTACTTAACCTATTGGATGTAAGTTGCTCTGGATGAGAGCATCTGCCAAATGATTAACTGTAAATGTAAATGTACATGCTCTGGCAATACCATTTTTGTATTGCCATGCCAAAAAATTGTTTGAATTTGACTTTGGGTGCAGATATGTGTATGTACTAAATGCTCTTTCTGAAAAATGTGTGTGTATGTCTCTGTGTTGTATTGTATTGTACTGTGTTGTATGTGTGAAATGCCGAAATTTGTTTTGTTTGTTGTAGTTTATTTACACCCACAATGTACACCTTCACTGAGCACAATGCTACCTGAGTTACTGTTAGAGATGCAAAGTCCCTGACCAGGAATAATGACAGGGGCAAACAGAAGAAAGATCACCTGCTTAATTAAAATGAACTAGATGAAAAACATGTTTACGTCATGCTGAAAAAAAAAAAAAAAACAGCAGCCATTATGTTCCATTAAAAACTCATTTGCTGCATTCAAGGCCAAATGGTGTAGAGCGTGAGGGTGAGAGACAGAGACAGGGAAGGAGAGACAGAGAGGAAAGGAGGGAGCGAGAGAGAGAGGTGAGGAAAAAGAGTGGCAGAAAGTGTGTGGGTGATGCACGTGGGAAGCAAAGAAAAGCAAACGTCTTGCAAATCTGCATTTATTCAGTGAGGGCAAAGCTTTCAGGCATGGTCGCTTTCTCATTCCCAGCAGACCTATCAGGAGACTTCCTGTTGAATATCGTATCCATTTCACCAGTCCTGAAAGGCAAGAGCATCAAAAATATAATGGACACCATGGCGAGGGGTCAGATATGGATACCAATTCCTCAGGTACTGACAGGCCCAGTTATTTATATAGGAATGGACTGGAACACACAAGCACATGTGTACGCATGTGCACGTACATGTGTGCATGCATGCATGTTTTATTGCTCTTACAAAGGACTGACTGCTGAATAAATTAACTGTTTGAGGGAAAGCTTATTTCGATTAATAGGATTATTCTAAGTGAACCTGTCTATTTATGTAAATATGCACCAATACAAACAAACAGGCAATGAGGCCCATTATGTTTCTGTGGTTTGTATGTGCGCTCAGAAGTCTCTAAAAAAGCTTTCATGTTCATGCCGCATGAGCAGTCATGTATTAGGAGAAAATGCAGTGTTTCTGAAGGCTCATCAGTTTGGTGAGCCAGATAGCTCTACACTGGCCTATCAGTCAGTAACAGGATGGTTAATCTGCTTATGCGTGTGTATGTGTGTGTGTGTGTGTGAGAGAGAGAGAGAGAGAGAGAGAGAGCATATGCACATGAACACACACACAAACTCACCAAACTATCAACTTGAACAAACTATCAGTGTTCTTTCCTATAGGAGCACTGCACCAAGAACTTATATGTATAGCGCTGACAACATGTACATACCTGATGAAGATGATGATGACACTGACTGCAATTCCAGTTTATTTGTGACAGATACTGTTTTAGATTTTTAAGATTGATAATCACAGTAATCAAAGCATACAACTCTTAAGCGCTGGCATCCTCATCATTACTTTTGGTGGTATGCATAACTTCTCTTCACTGTACCATACCAGGAAGTGAAGTCACGATCTGCTATAAAAAACACTTAAAGTGGTAAGTAGTCTGATAGCTATGCCCTTAGCCCTGCTGTCCCCTCTTGGCATAGAGGCATGAGAGAAACCACAAGCGGGGCCTAATGTCCTGCGTCACTTTCAGTCTTTATCTCACTGAAAATGTTAATAGCTGGAGAGTGATCAATGATCAGCAGGAGAAATGCTCTCCAGCTGGTCTAAATGGGCAAATTCGTCATGAAGCCCTTAGCATAAATGGTTACATCTGGGTTCAGTGCATTTCCATCACTGCTGTTCAGCTCAATGCAGAGCAGCTACAACACGAGGATGTGGATTATGTAATGTGACAGAAATAGTTAGAGTCCAGCAATGCTGCTCTCTGTGAAAAAAGAAGCATATGCTTATTGAGTGGAGAAATGTGTTGATGTGATGGAGATTCAGGATGTGTTACTGCTGTGTCTTATTAATGTTGCTTGAAGAGGAGCTGGTACTGTGGATTCTGTGGCAGTTGGATTAGAGTAGGCAGGGAGGGGGTAGTGAGAGGGGTGTGAGGTACGGAGAGAGAAAGCAAAGAAAGGATAGGGAGAAGAGAGGATTGTGGTGGGGTAGATAGAGGACAGGGCTATGGAGTGGTAGAGAGAGAGAAGAGGGGGGAATGTGCGGAGGAGAGAGATGAAGGGGGAAATCAGATACAAGTGACAAAACTCACCATTACAGCAGAAACACTTACAGAAGAATAATTTCCTTAGATTAATATAATGTGAACAATTTCTCAGTTTGATTAATTTAATTTCTGATGCGGTAGAGTGAAATGATCACTTAGTTTTACAGTGTACAGAATTCAGTGCGGTAGAATTCAGGACAGAGAGAGAAGAGAAAGATGGAGAGAAAAGGACAGCGTCCAAAAGAGATAGACAATCAGCGGCTATTGTTCTCCCTTTCACTTCTCGAGAGGGACTGAAACCACCAAACCAGTGATTGCAAGCCATCTGAAGAGGAAGCCTTTACTTTTCCCAGGGACGCAGCAAGCAGCAAACAGAGAAAAAGTGCTGCTGGGAAGGAGCAAAGCTAAACAAAGCACAGGAGAAGCGTCTGCTACCCCAGTTCGCTCTGTGGGCAATCCACTAAGAGCTCATCTTAGAGCCAAAGCAGAGTTCCTAAACACTCTGCGAGTATTGACTGAATCAAAAGCAGTGGGAGGCCATATCGTTCTGCTATGTGTGTAGGCGAAATGGGTTTGGGGGGAAGGGGGGGGGGGGGCTGGTTTTTGCCAGCGGCAGTTTCAGGAGAAAATAACAATAATGAAAAAGAGGATTTTTATCCTTTACATCAAGTCCTGTGGCTCCAGGGGGGAATGGACACATTTACATACTGAGTGTATGTGTGTACGGGTGTGTGAGCAAATGCCGTTGTCATAGAGATAATGCTGCGGACACACGTTTCCCTCTAATGATAGTGATGTGTAATTCTGGAAAAGGGATGTCACACTTGTGCACAATCTTCACATGGTCACCCAAGAGAATGATTAAAAGGGGTAAGTGAGGAGAAAATAAAGAAGGATGTGGTTGTTAAGAGAGACTGGGAGAGAGAAAGACAAAAATAGAGGGAAAGAGAGGGAGACAGAAAAGAAAGATAAAGAGAGAGAATGGCAATGCTGTAGCATCAGAGGGTTAACTGTACAGTGTGAGCTCTGGGCAAGCAAGGAGTTCACTAGGATAACATTATGACACACATAGCACATAGTCACTATAACACCTCAGGGTTTTAAATCAGCCACAGTGGAATTTTTAATTAAGAGAGAGAAGGCTAGCTTTCTCTAAGCTTGAGTATCTTTGTGTGGGGGGCATCTCACATTTTCATACCTAATAGTACAAATACCTGAAGGGGTTTACAGGGAGAATTTGTCATAGCTGGAGAAAACTCTGGCCAGTTTTGTACTCACATTTCTGCACTGACACACCTCCCAGCCCAGCCTGCTCCCACCTCCCCACCCCACAGCACATCCTTACACTTTACACTAGCATAATAGGACAGTCGGCACCCTGTCCACAGCACTAGCCGGCTGTGACCCATTATTGCCTATTCCAAAGATGTGACATGCAAACTGAATCTGGCTACATCCAGGAAAGCAACATTAAATGGCAGCTGCAAGTACAGCGCTGACAATAAGCGCGTATGTGATGATGACGACATTGACGGTGATTCCAGCTCATTTGATGATAATTACTGTTTTATATTTTAAAGATTGATAATCACAGTAATCACAGTGCTTATCGCTTCAGTGCTCGCATCCCCATCATGGTGATGACGGTATCAAGTCACTCCTGCTGGCGTGAGTGCACACTTTAGCACTCAAGCATCTCTGAGGCTTTTAATTGAGCTGTCCAGCTTTTTCCTCAATTTGACAACAGCAAAGCTCTCACAATACACAAACTGCACACTGATATGCTCAAAATACGTTGTGTATGATTGGGTACGAGTCTCTAAGGGGTAAGTGAGCAATCTTTATGTCTGTCTCCATTAAGCCTGGCTGGTAGTAATGTAATAAAAATATACGGTAGATGACATGGTTTAGTTTGCTCAATTGTGCAAGTTTTAATACACATTATAAAAATATCAAATTTTAGTTTTTGCCCTCTTGTAAAAACCAGCAGCCATACCAGCTTATATTCTTCTTGCTGTGATATCTCAGACAATTAGCAGCAAAGGACCTGGACTATATATGGATGGGAACCCTGAAAATAAACCCAAACTGCTGCCTCAAAAGGTGCAGGATGGTCAGTAGGGCTCATCCTGCCTTTCTGGAAAAAATACATCCAATGCCCCATTGCAGTGAAGGGGACACAGTACTTTGGATTAAACCTTAAATTGAGGTCTTGACTCGGTGTGGCCATTAATAACAGCTGCTGGTGATGGTCATTGCATGTATAGCAAATAATAGGGGTGTTATTCATGTGCCCTAACTCTACCTGTATGACTGCAAGAACTCAAAGAGTTCTTTGTGGACCTGGCTGAATATATCATAGTCAACATGCACAAACATCCTGCTTTGTAATTAATATTGAGGTTGGATAAAAGAAAGAAGTGATTAAATATGGTAAAAGTCTGTCAGACACAGAAATGATAAGAGAACAAATTGTGTTTGAATCTGGTGACCACATGTAACTCCCTCTCATCACCAACTCACCCTCCATGGGCGTGTTGCTGTCAGGGCGGTTGGCAAAGACCACATCAACATATTCCAGCTGCATCCTCTGGAGGGATCCCTTCAGTCCTAAACATGTAGAAATTCAGAGAACCATTAGAGAAAGCACACCAGACTAGATACTCCTTCATCCACTCACACATAAACTTGTGAATATCTGTTCTGTCTGGTGTGATCAATGTACCCTGGCCGTGGAGGGCAAAATTATCTGCAAGGTAACTCATTAAAACTATGCTCCACCAGAACCAGGGTTGAGTAACCCTTACACGGGGTGAAGATATAACCTCTTCTCTGGAGCTCTACGTCTGTTCAGAAACACTTACTAGAGTCATGACTCAAACATCTCAAAGTGAGCTGAGGTGGTGGCCCAAGCATTTCGTTTTATCATACCAGTTTTTAAGGCATATAAGAGGAGACAACATTTCAACAATGCTCAACCAACCAAGATTACTTTGAGGACTCTGCTTTATTTTTCCTTGCAGAGTACAGTCAGCTGGTCATTGGACGTCAAAAATTTGCCTAATATCTTAATATTTTTCTAGCATTGTACTTGAGACATATCCACACACATGTATTTCGCTCACGCTTGATTGATTTCTTCAAACAGAGTTGGTTTCTGTGTGGACTCCCTTAAGAAGCACTGAAGCCTGGCGATAACTGTCAGGCAGTATGCAGTTAACTGAATGCCCTGCCACAGCCTCTCACTGACACAAAGTCAAGTGAAGGGTATGGTAAGGGTCTCTTACAGAAACACAGCTACAGCCAACAGTGCTGACCAGTGTTTCATAACAAACCACGGGGGTACGATTTAGAGTGCAGAAACACATAGGGCATGCTCCAGTTCAAACGGAGCTTCTCTGGGCCTAAGGGAGGTAGGCTCGTAAGGGCTTTGGGGGCATAGGGTGGAGACATCTGCTTTGGAGCAGAGAGAAAGCAGTAAACACCAGAAGTCATTAGTGTCTTATGGGATCTGGAGATTCCCACTATTGCACACTCAGTCTGTTTGCAGAAACAGCAATCTGTTTGCAGAAACATTGGGCCCCAGGACACTGCAGATGTGACATTTACACCTGAGCTTGCTGAGGATGGACAGATTCACTGTTAGAGTGTGGGTTTTATGTTTACAAAAGGATTTTCCATTATCAATGCTAGCCAGTAATGTGTGGGGAGTAGTGGTCAGCAGAACCTGTGGTTATTGTGCATGTGTGTGTGGTTGGGGGGGCTGGTTAACTGCTGGTAGCAGTAGATGAGGTTAACTGTGGACAGAGGAAGGGGATTTATAATAGATGCTGTGGGCTTTCATAGTCATCCTGTCAAGCCTATTTACTAACCATTGATTTATTGCTGTCTGCAGAAGCAGGTATGACATGAGTGTTTGTCTGACATTCTGTCTTCTGTACCCCAGCAATAGCTCAGAGTCGGACTTTATATATGTGTGTGTTTGCACATGGCCAAAGCTAGGTCAGCTATATGATATGATTTCTAGATTCAGTGGGTGTAGTGTACATTTCACTTGATGTTGAATGCCTTCTGACTCAGGTTTCAAAAGAATGTGAAACTTTCAGGTCCAATGAATGCTAAAGACTAGGATACATGTGTGGGATTCAAAGCAGCATGAAAAAGAAAGAAAGGGGAGGAGAAACACTACAGAGAGATAGAAGGAGGCAGGTGTGGTAGAGACCCAGTTAGAGAGAGGCAGGGATGAAAACCCCAGTCAGGCACTCACCTTCAATGATGTGCTTCCTGGAGAGGCCTCTTTCTGTCTCCGCTCTGTCCAGTCACAGACACACACACACACACACACACACACACAAACACATCATTAGGATGCTGCAACAGCCTCTTCACAAACAGACAAAAGAGCGCAGATCAGTCTGGGACTTTGCTAACAAACTGCTGCGTGACACATCAGACACAAAACAAACTTGTTCAGTGCTTCCTCTGCCTTTCTCTGTGAACACAGCATTAGTTTCATCTGTCAGTCTGACGCTATAATCTGCCAGCCCATTGTCAGTGTGCCCCGTGCAGCTCAGGGGTTTGTTATGTCGCCTCTTTCCTCTCATACTCCCTCAGTCAGGAGAACAGATAAATATTCATGAGAGGAAGGGAATGAAGAGATGAAATATGCCTTAATGCTTAGCCTTATCGCCTCTCCCAGCTGTGGTGCTGCTCGCAGTGCATTTTGGGAGTTTTATAAGTCTGTGTGACAGCATTGTATATTCATGTGCTTTTTTCCCCCAAACCATTCAATTTTTCAGTCACCATAGCATTCACGTCAGCAGTTTGTGGTGGTATAAAGTAGCATATACGCAACATGTAGACTCAGCAGTTAGGGATGTGAGTGATGGGTTTGACTTTACAGGTGTAGCAGTAAAGGGTGTACATGATGGGTATGACATAACAAGTATAGCAGTGAGGGGGGTAAGTTATGAGAATGGTATGGCAGGTAAAGTAGAGAGAGGTGTAAGTGTTGGAAATTGGTATAACAGGTATAGCAATGAAGGCTGTTAGTGATGGGTGTGATGTAGCAGGTATAGTGATGAAATGTGTAAGTGATAAGTATGATATAGAAGGTATAGCAGGCAAGGCTATAAGTGATGAATATAATGTAACAGGTATAGCAGTGAGAGTTGTTAGTGATGGGTATGATACCACAGCTTAGGTGCAAAGAACCATGATGAAATATACTGATTCTGCCCTTCTCCTGAGCTTATTAAACTCAGATAAATTCAAGGAATGATCACAAACTGATATGTTTCAGATTTCAGCAAAGGTGTGAGTTGTCTGTGCTGCATTTTTAGACATCTTTTTTGAAGAGCAACACACCTAAGTCACCTTGAAATGAAGCATTCATTTGTATAAGCAGACAATAACTGCATTAATTGTGTAGCAGCATGGCTTGGAAGGTTCCTGTGTCTCTTCATCTTCCAATGTCTGACCCTGACTACACAAGAGTCACTCATTTCTATTAGGTGCACCGTGTAAGCCGCTCTGGATAAGAGCATCTGCTAAATGACAATAAAGCAATGTAATAATGTAGGCCTAATGTAACTTACAAATCACAGAAGTGGTTCGGGCCTCATGCAGGAAGCAATATACAAAAATATTTCTTCTTATTTTTGTTCGTATCAACGATTTGTTCTTATTTTGTTAGTACCCATTGATTTCTGGGATTCACCAATGTTTTCTTATTTTTGTTCTTAGGTAAGAGAAAATTTTACCAGTGGTCGAGAGCACTCTTACCAAGATAAGAAAAAACATCGTTTTCACAGTCCACAAATTGTCCAACGCAAGGAAACATACGTTTTAAATTTGAGGAACATAAAAATGCATGAATATCATATAATCAAATTTACATTATTATGTTTTAGAGTAATTATAATGATGGGATTATTAAATTCGTGGGCTAAAGAAATACAAGCAGTCCCCCCTTATCCGCTGGGGATATGTTCCAAGACCCCAGGCGGATGCCTGAAACCGCGGATAGTACCGAACCCTATATATAATGTTACTACTAAGTGACTAATGGGCGGGTAGCGTATACAGGGTGGATACGCTGGACAAAGGGATGATTCACGTCCCGGGCGGGACAGCGCGAGATTTCATCACGCTAAAACTTATGAATTGTTTATTCTTGGAATTTTCCATTTAATATTTTCGGACCGCGGTTGACCGCGGGTAACTGAAACCGCGGAAAGTGAAACCGCGGATAAAGGGGCGACCACTCCCAATTAAGACTATAAAAACCCTTGGATGATATTGCGTGCGTTCAGCTTCTGAATGGCTTGGGCAATGAGTTTTTTTGCTTCCATTTTCATGTCAAACCATTTTCTTTTAATTTCAGTTACTGTGCCTCCCTCTGCTGACACGGCATTTACAGCATCACAAATGTTTTGCCATTGCTGGGTTTTTGATTTTTCTGTAACACCAGTACTGACGCTCACATGTTTACTTTAAGTTTATTTAACAGTACATCGATTTCACTACTGCTGAAGTTCTTCTTCTTACAGCCTTTTTTGGTGACACCTCTCCAATTCTTGGGCATGTGCCAGAGTATTTGCAGACGGCACTACACCTGCCCTTATACAGTGTTCAGGGGGCGTTACCTATGCTAATAACAAACAATCGGCCACGTGCCTCCAATTTATGATCAAGTGAGATTCATCCTTCAGCATGCCTGGGTAAGAGCAGATTTGGATGGTTAAGAACGTTTGGTGCATCTGGAGTTGACTTCTCTTATTTTTTCACTTAACGGAAAATTAAGAGAAATTTAAGAGAATGTTGTTGCATGAGGCCCATTGTATACCTATTCTATAATCACACAGTCAGAATTGCTGTGTGACACTTCAGTAGTGCAGAGAATTACTGTTAAAATGTATGAAATTCCACAAATCTGTACCATAGAAATGAGCAGGAAAATTATGTGACTTCAAATTGTGGATAACTAAACATGTTTGATGGGGAACCACATCAATCCTCTATTATAGTGGTTACTGGATGGGTTACTGTCACTATGCTGGGGATTCCCAGGCTGGGGATAAAGTCTCTCACTTACTTTCCACCCCAGTATAGCTTGGTGGTGATAACCAAACTGGACCGCCTGATTGAAGAAGAGAGACAGAGAAAGAGAGGGAGAGAGAAGCATTAATTTTAGCAGACCTGTTCTTTTATTTGATGACTAAATGGATTTTGAAGACATTTGAGAACTTTTACAGAACCTGTGTCTGCGTGCTTAGTTTTATACATTATATTGTTTTAAAACGTTACTGCACTGAAAAATATACAGGCACAATGATATCACTATACATGAATCTTGACACCAAATTAGATTTAATTCTTAAATCTTCAATATTCTCCAGACCTGTAGTTTAGTGCTGCTCCCAGCAAACCATATCTTTGACCCAGATATTATCTGCTGTTACTGTTTTGCCTTCTTGGCTGTCCTTTCAAACTAAGATTAATATAAATTGCAAATGAGTGCAAATGAGCTACCGATGTGGACCTCCTGATATCCCACACTCAGAGAGCTGCGAGGCTTCCATTAGCATTTCTACTTTACATAACTGTTTAAAGAAATATGGAAGGGAAAAAAAAACAGCATTGGTAACAAAGCCTTGGCCTGGATAGTGACAGTACAAACACCCTCATGCAGACACAACACACTCATCCAGTTTGTGGACTGCATATTTGTCATGGGCCCCAAAGAAGCAGCTCATTTTACACCAGCTGTAAATTTCTGTCTTGCTCTTCGTTGAGATGTCTTGTGGCACTCGAGGGGGGTTTCACACCTGCCCCTTGGCCATTACATGACAGAACCCAGAGAAGGTGTGAGTATCAGTGCACTGGTCACTGACAGCAAAACTACACCCCCTCGGAGATGCAGCAGGCGTTAGAAACACAAGCAAACCTTTGTACTGAGTACAAGTTTTATCGTTCATTTACATTTCAACTATCTAGGTCTTCAGTATCACTTTAATCGATCTTGTTTGCTAAACAGGAGAGCCTGACCAGGGTAGAAATACAGACAGGGAAAGGGAGGATGGAGAGAGGGAAGTTGATGGCTACTATGGCACATAACATGCACTCCAAGATGGACTCAAACCTGACAGACCAGACCACAGACATAACAGTAGCATTGCAGGGGAGTGTCTTGTAAACTTGGCTTCAATACCATCATAGTGAAGAGCAGATATTCAGTGGTCACCATCTTAAGGCGAGTTCCAAACTATGGGCAACCATAGTAGGTTTACCCCTTACTACCATTATTTTGTGGATGCTCTCCTACAATTCTTTATGCTGAATATTATGACCAATGATGTCATTGAATGTTTTATTTTATTAACTGCAACCAGCTATCTACAATGAAGATGCATCAAACCAAATAGCTACACTACTGCCTTAGCTAGAATTAAAACTAGATCTTTGTTCTTCTAGCTAGCTAGAAACAAGTTATTTATGTTATTTAATAATGTCTTTGTTATGTAATGTAAGCAAGTTAGTTCATAATGATGTCAGGGGGGCTTTTTGTTCATTTACACATCCCTTGTGTCTAGCGTAATACTTGATAAAAGCTTAAATCCTTAACTTCCACATTTAAAACATAGCAATAAGAGATGCAATATCCTTGCCACAGCAGTAGGGCTTTTCAGTGGAGGTCTGTAGAGCAACAGTTAAATGACATTTCTAGGCCTATTTAATCATGTAGAGGAGCAAAGTTAACTTTGCCAGTTGGTACTTCTGTTAACAAGAATGGTTAAATCAATTCACAGAAAACAGCAGTGAAACAGTGACACAGTAATTCTGCAGGGTGTCTGAATATAAACCTAAGTGGCCTCTTTCTGAGTTGTGATGTTTGGAAAGAGATTTAAATTTGTGAGACTGAACACACTGAAGACCACTCTCTGTCTGGTGGAGTGATGTGCTTTGTGATGTCCTTCAGACAAGATTAGATATTTAGTAGAGCTGGGAGGGAGGGAGTGATTTTTTTGTGTATCTTCTTCCTCATCCTCTTTGGACTGAAGATTTGGACAGCCTTTCAGCTTTGAGCTGCTGGCCCTGACAGCTTGTTTAAAGTAAGGCAAATCCTTCAATAATGAAATTCATAGGAAAATAAAAAGAGAATTTTTGAAAGTATGTACGATCACAGGCTCTCCCAAAGCCTCACAGTGGCTCAGAACTGTGGTGATTGAACTGCGCACACTCAAGAAGAGCATCCGTTGGTCACCATGGTTACCACTAAAGACCTACTTAGTTGATTGTCATTCGCCATGGCAGCGACTAACATTCATCTCATCAAAACAATATGCTGACCAGTGGCACTTGCAACCCTGTTTTCACACACATACATGCACCCACGCACATACACACATATACCCAGGCATGCCTAGGTAGTAGCAAAAATGATATATACCTCCAGCATTTTTTCTTGATAATGTTCCCAAGTATGATCTCAGCTCTGGAAAACAATGAAACACATGAAGATTAAGCACCTTTAGTCATGGAATCATCTCAGTCTCAGTCTTAACCTGATTCTGTGGAATGCTGTGTGTGTTTGGGGTACATAGACAGCCTGCTCTGGGTTGTGCTCTGAAGAGGGGTTCTGGGTGCTGTGTGGTTCACATTTGGGTCTGACTCACTTTCCAGCAGCATACACCTCTGCGGTGTCAAAGAGGTTGACTCCACTCTCGTAGGCAATGGTCATGAGCTGCTCCGCAACCTGCAGTTGTACATGACATATATGTTACAGGTACCACAAACAGCTTAGTGCCACACATCCCATATTATGCATATTACACATATAACCCATATGCTGTACTCTTGTCTGGTACCATCTGCAATACCCTGTGCACTAAACCTAAAACGAATATTTTTATTCGCTAACGTTTTTGAGACTAAAACCACCACCTGCCCTCCTCCGAAAAACATGGCCTCAGCACCCCTGACTCTATTCCAACTCATAAACTCAGTTGGAAATCATACAGACAGTCGAAATTTATTGTGAGTATTGTTGCACAGGGGACGAGAGAATTTGTTTTCATATTTTCACACTTTAGCAAAACAGCTCACCCCGGGACATGAAGGTGATGACTTTGGAGTTGCCACTCCGAACACTGCTACATAATAATATATTATTCGTGTGCTGCTAGAATTTGTCCACTTTCGGAAAATTCCTCAACAGTTTACTGCAGCAAGGCACTTGGCAGTGATCCAAAGACACAGCGGGGAGAGAGCTTAAATAGAAAAAAAACACAATTACTGCTCCAAATGGGCAAAGATAAAACCCAAACTATTTCAAGGCCACACAATCCATTAAAAATATGTGAGCCCAGACAGCCAGAAAGTAAAAAAGATGGATCCCTGTTATCACCTGGCAGAGAGGGATGTGACATTTCACAGTCCTGGGCACTAGAACAATTGTGTCGTACAAACACACACCAGCCAAAAGAGAACCTCTAAAAATAATAAGCCAAGAGGTTCAGTCCAGACAGGATGCAACTATGTTTTTGCACTCTAGTGTTAAAATGATGTCAGTCATGACGTCAGTTATTCAGTCAGTCAGTTATGTGGTAAGTCAGGGAGGGAGTAAGTGAGGGACACTACTGTTTGCAAGGCTGCTTTCATCCAGTCATGGTAAAACAATGAAAACTAAACCAAGTTGCATAACTGAGAAATACAGACCTCACTTCCTCCTGCCTACCCACCACCATCTCATGCGGTACTCTGAATACGGTGAATTAAACACTTGGCCTTCATAATCACAGTAGATCAACTTCACAACTCTAGCTGCAAATCATAAATTCAATTTAGGGGTCAACTTTGTTTGTAGAGCACAACCTTCGGCTCTTTGGAACATCTGTCCAAAAGGACAACATCAGATCCCAGCACAGCCCAGTGCGGGTCTCTCAAGAGTGTTTGGGTAGACAGCTCAGCTTTGCCTTTGCCATAATGAAAAACGCCTCTTATCACATTAAGAGATAACAAATGACTAACGACAAGGGGATATGAAGTCCACTGTTCCTGAAAACTCAGTAAAAGCAGGGCCTAACCTCCGGTGACAAAACACTGAGTCAACGCACTGCCAAGGCTGGGGGAAGGATGGGGACGCTGGTGTACGTTCTCGTAATGTCACCAAACAAGGGTGGGGAGCTGGCCTTGAGGGCCTGGCCAAAGAGGAAGAGGACAAGCCCAGTGGCAAGACTGTCCTTACATAATCCTGGACCTTATATCCCCCTCTTGCCCTCAACAATGTCACAAGGACGGCCCTCACAGCTTCTGCACCGTATCCTTGTATCACAGCCACTCTAACCTCACCTACTACGGCAATTTCAAAGTAGTTCCAAAGCAACCAATTCTAAACTAAACTTTAAAATGATGATAAATCATAATTTCATGTTTACTTTTTTTTTTTACATTAATTCTGCACTGATTTCTGACACCATTCCAAACAGTATTGAATTCTACAGTGAATTTAGACCAAATTCTATAGTGGGTCTACACCTGAATCACTGTTAAGTGACTTTGAATGTGATTTAATATAATTTAATGTGCTAGAACACAATGTGATGAATGGAAGATTACTCTCTTTCTTGCTCTCTAAATTACCCTCTTACCTCATCTGAAATCTGGCCTCCGAAGGTCACCCAAGTTCCTGAGCGAGAGAAGAGAGAGAGAGAAAGAAGAAAAGAGAGAATCATTAATTCACTATGATTAAAAACTAAACTTTTTAGAGATATATGGTTTATGGTCTCTTTAAGGTTTATTTATTCTGTGTATAAAGGGTTGTTTTAATTTGGCAACACAGGTGCATAACTGTCATGCCAGCATAGATTACTGAATTCTAAAAAATGAAAGTGAAACTCTGTGAATTTGTTTAAAAATGACATTGCAAAAACATACTTTGACATTTTAGGAATGGTTTGTGTAAAGCCCATACGCATATGTTCCATGTTGAGTTGAATATGGCACACAGGCTAAATCTACACATCCCCATCCAAAAGCAGAATAGTATAAATGACAGAGCTGGACTGATGGCACTGCATCCCTGTCTCTTCTCTCTGGGGTAGAGGCTTGGAAAGCAGCAGGCTGTTTATCCCACCACCTGCCTCAAATGATCTCAGAGCCCTTGCCTGAACCAATGCATTTCCATTTTTCCATTGCCTTTTCATTGCTTTCTCAATGCTTTCCCACCACAGTTAATTACACCTCTTTGTACCACCTACGGGGGGAAGGAGTTTGCGTGGGGGGGGGAACACACATACATGTATGCAAAAAAACCCTTTGTTTTGTGCGTTTCCAAGGAATCCATAGGCGATCTGCATTACAGCCCACAGGCTGGAGAAGGATGTTGACTCTATCACATGGAAAAATGAGGAGTTGGAAGCATGAATCTGTATCTTTGTCAGAGGCTTTCAGAGTTGGTGAAGAGGAGTTTTTATTAGTTTTGAAATGAGGTACAATACTGACAAAATCACACAGACCTGCTGTTTGGCTGGACAATTTACTCTGTCCTTGAAGCAGAGGAAAATCTGGATTCATTACCTATCTAAGTATTCACTTCTACATGAAATCTGCATAACAGCATACAAGTACAGTGCAGTTCCTTTGGTTTTATGCTTCTGGTGTGATAAAAGGGAAATCCTGAGCACTCCTTCCTCAAGAGCTGTTATGTAACATAATTTTATATATAACAGAGAACCCAACAATATTTTTAATCATAGCATGCAGCCATTCTGTAATGGATGTTTTTTTTCACTCACACTAATTTCAGGGCTTGCTGCTTGAGGCCCTAGTGCTGCAAATTTAAGTAGAAATTGGGCATGACCACAGAGTAAACTGGAGTTCTGACTGAGGAGATTTCTTCAAGGCTGAACCTCAACCCTGTCAACACTTCAGCTTCTTTCAGATGATGCTTGTTGTGAGCGGGTGCATCTCAGGAGAATGCTCTTCCCGAGTGCTGCCCTCATCTGTCCCTCAACACCATTGCTGGGCCCCGGGCCTGTTCTAATCTCTGTGCCTTACAGCTGGTCATGTGCCTCGCTAGGCACTGTCTCTTTGCTTGTACTTGTAGTGACAGGGTTTCCAGCCCCAGATCACCGCGTGTCAGAGTCAGGCAATGCAGGGGAATGTGGGGACGTCGTGGGAGGGGGATATAGAACGGGGGGGGGGGGGGGTGGTTACATGCGTTTACTCGGCTAGGGGCAAGAGCACGACCTTAATACTGACTGCACACATTACAGGTCAGGGTTGGGAGTGCTGTCTGGCAGTACACATGACGTGACAACACGCCCCAAAGTGGGCAGACAAGTTTCCTCAATTATTTAGCAGAAATGCAATTATACACCCTTCAGAAAGGAGGGAAAAATTACAGAGTAACGGTGCCAGAAACCCTCAACACTGATTCACATTACAGACGCATTCCGGTGCCAACAGAGTGAAATATGCACCCAGCCGATAGTGTGGATAAAGTAAAGTATCAGCTGGAAGGATCTGAAACGCTTGCCTCTAGTTTGATGATACAGTACTATAAATATAAATAATTTCTCCTCATTATTTATTTATCTCTTTTTTCACAGTCATGATAATCTTCAAAGTTCTGTGCTGCGCAGCCAAGCGATGTCTTTGAATTGTAAGTTCTGTGAGCCTGCTCCGCTCTCTTGCTCCTCGGGGACGGGCGCATCTCGGCTGGATCTCCGCAGACAGGTGGCGTCGGCTCGCTGCCTGCAGGATTTCCCCCCCCGCGTACGGCCGATGAGAGAAGGAGAGACGGATGGAGCGCGCTGCTGCTTGTGGATGCCCGTCACATCCGAGCCCGCTTGCTTCGGTTTCCGCAGCATCCGCGCGGGAGATAACACAGGAAGAGCGAAATGTAATGCAGGCCGGCATCGGCCCTCTTTGCTGTCATCACGGATGAGAGAATACCTGCTTCCAGGGTGGTGACCAGGGCCCGGCCAGAAGTCAACCATGGACCGATCATGGATTGACCAGTGCCCCGCTGGATGCCTACTGCGTTTAATCAGGGGCCAGCTGTAGGCCATTTTACTTCAGCATGTTAGGATGCCTCTCAAGCTGAGAGAAAACGGGACCTGCAGAGCCAAACACCTCTTGGAGGAGTGTACAGCCCCCACCCCCACAGAAGCACAATAATAGAACTGAATGACAGACATTCACATCCCACAGACAGATGCTGGTGATGGCCAGGTGACTGAAATGAGTCACAGCTGAAATGTGCTGTCTCCGGTCCAGAGTGCTTGACTTCTGTGTGAATGTTCTCTCTTATTTATATCTCATTTTATTTTGCATTTCGAAATATTTATTTTCCTTTGAAGTTATTAAGGCAACACAATCATAAAGGTACGACATTACTGCTCTTTAAAAAGATAAAAAATAACCAAAAGATAGATCCTCATGTTGGACTGGTATTTTTAGCTATATAAGCGTCACCACTGTGAACACCTATTGATAATTTTGTAATATGAAATAATAAAAAACAGAAAAGCTATTTCCCATCTAAGGGCTGCCTTTTTTCAATTTTCCATTTCACTTGTTTTGAGAAGTGTATAGGTATCTTTTCAGCTCACTGAACAAAAGAACAGCAGCACTCACTCCCCAGAAATATCCCACAAAACCCGTTCATTCACTTAGGAGTCTCCTGTGTAGCAATGTGCACCTTCAGCTTCTCCTCCAAAATCCAAGCATCTTGCTTACCAGACATCTGTCCTCGACCACATGTGTCATCTACCTGTGCCACCAACAGTGAGATAATGACATGCCTACTCTCACTGTAGGCATTTTAGGCTTTAAATTGAAAGATAACTTGTTAACACTGCTCTGGAAACCTTTTCAGTTTCTATCAGTCTATCTTTGTTTAATGGATCAGTTGTGTGTCAAAATCAGACTCACAAAGTGAAAGCTGCTCTGGTCCATGTCCATGTTTGTCTGTGAGGGTACTGATAGATTTCTACCCAGGTAGGACAGAAATCAGTCAGTGCCAAAACAGCAATCACACTAAGCTGGGCAATCAAGAAGCAGGGTGAAGCCCGTGTGGTAACAGTGGGAGTAGTACTGAAGATGCTGCTGAGTACCCTGTAGGCTGTACTCAGAATTCAGTGAAAATGGCCCTTTGATGTGCAAGGCGTGTTAAATGAACAGTCACTCTTCCTGTAACAGGCACTGTCACACGTGATTCATTTGTGCTTGAAAGTCTGACAAATGGTGAGGCAATTGACCCCATCAGCACATTAACTATTTAAATCACTCAGGTGCTGAACAAACTGAGTAAGAATTAAGCTATTCAGTGTTAGGTGGGGTAATTCAGGAGTAATAAACCCACCAATGTCAGCCAAGGGAGAGTGATTGGTGGATTCAATTTAAGTGCAAAGCAGAAAGTCAGATAGAATTAATGGTGATTAGAGTGTCCACTCTGTGTTTAGATTGAATTGACAGCAGACTGAAAATCACTTGAGTCTTTATGATGCAATGAATTTTACACAGTATTATAATTACATATTGAATGGCAAATAATAAATAAAGTATTATATATAACTATGTATAATTTTTCCAAAATGTTATTGAACGGGCAGCGATAATACTTTGAAGTTTGGAGATGTATTATACAATGTATTTGTACGCATAAATATATTGTAGAAAATATTGAAATAACTCTTCCTAAATATACAATAAACTGAGAACTTCTAGCAGGGGGTGCATTTCATGTTGCGTATAAAGACAGGGACAAACAACACGACAATGGTTATTAAATGGTAACTGTAATTACACTAAGGACCCATGCAGAACACACATTCAGTGATGCGGTTTCCCAGGTCAGAGGTCACTCGTTAGGGGTAAGGGGTGAACAGGCCATGGGCTGTAAAGAAATCCTACTGTGTTATGACTGATGATGGTCCTGTTAAGATGCTGGTGTAGCAGGTGTGACGCCGCAGTGTTTTTCCAGGTCGTTTCCTTCCATTCTTCACAGTTGCCCCACGGGTGACCTTCGTTCGCAAATTGCCACTCTCACTGCATCACACTCCATCACTCGCTGGTGATGCCCCTCCCCCAACACCCCCCCCCCCCCCACCCCCCAATCACAAGCTCTGCCTCCTAAAATAAAAAAAAGAGGCTGATGGGAAGAATAAAACAAACTGACATTCTCAGGGCAGGTCACATTTGTTTCCTCCGTTTCACTGCAAAACTGCCTTAATATCCACCCAGCATTCTGAATTCAGGATGAGGTCGTAGAGCTGAGAGAAAAGGGAGGGAGAGATTAAGGCCAGAGAAGGTAAAAAAAAAACTGCAGCTTAGATCATTCGAGTGACTGATTATTCTTTCTTTCCAGATCTGCAAGGCTGCTCGTTTTTTCTTTGACCCAACCGGCAGCGGAGCAAAAAGCTGTGACGGAGGCATGGATTGTTCACGTCACTGAGCTAATCAATTTAACAATTATGAGCTCAATACAGCATTGAAAAAAGTCTCTACATTTGCATTAGGGGAATAACAGTTGAATAGATTTCTGGTGATTGATTACAATTTTACTTGAAGAAAAAAAAGATAAAGATAAAGAATAAACATGCATTTCAGGTTAATTTTTACAAGAAAATAGCCAAGGGTGAAAATTCCAAGTAATTATCACATGTAAAGATCCATAAACATCCTTAATGTAATGTCACCGCACCACCCCTTAGAGAAGGGGTGTTCTGTGTTCTTGCCTGACTCCTTCAGACCTTTGGGGAGTGACTGAAGCTTTTGTGGCGGTGTGATTGCACTTCTGTTCCATACTCAATAAACCAATAAATCCCCATCACCCCCCTCCACCGAGCACAAAACCAAACCAAGCAAGAATCACAGAGCCCAGCAAACACGTAAAGAGCCTCACTGGAAAAAGAGGGCTTGTTTCATACTCAAAGACATACAGAAGGTGGATCACCAGTCTGCCTGGAGGAAGAACAAAATAACGAGACGCACTTGGCAAGGATGAGATTACTGATAGGGGAGAGGGGGGAGAGAAGAAGAGAGAGAGGGAGCACAAGAATGAAAGAGAATGAGAGAAACCAAAAGAGAAGAGGGAGTGCCGGCCTTTTAAATACAGTGCACTGCTGCAACATAGGACTGGGATTAAAAAAAAAAAACACACAAAAATCAGAATGAACCTGGACCGCATAAGATGAACGCTCTCATGAGGAGAGCAGAGTGTTTCATGGAGGGTTCCTGTATCCTGTCTCTGTCCTACCGTAATGAACAAGCTGGGCGGGGGGCATAAAATTTTGGACATCAAACAGCCAATTATTTCAATTTTCTAATTGTTAATGGTTTTAAAAGCATTCCTGTTCTGCAGCTATTCCTTTTGAGCTCAGACTCTGACCACTGATACAGCCCTTCCTAACCGTCCCTGTTCTCCCGGCTAGTTCACTACAGGGACAAAAAAATCCTTGAAGGCCTGGAAGGGTCAACACTGGGGCAATAGCTATCATTTCATGCCTCCACCCCTAGCTATTACCATCAATCAATGCCACTCACAAGCTCAGTATTGCAAATTGCATTTGTTTTCAAGTGTCAGGTCAAATGAGTGTCCTGCTGTCTTCTTCAATGTCTCTCTGATCAATGTCCACTCATCTCTACTGTGGAAATGCTGGCTCACACCTGCCCTGATGACCTGTCAGAACTCAATTGATCCAACTGTTTATTCACAAGACATCTCCCCATGCATGACACACACGCTCCCCGCCAAACCCCCCTCCCTGCCTACATCTTTCTTAAATTCTGGTACTCCTGACACCAGTGAACTCACCATATTCCATTTCTGGTCCCAATGACAATTCTAGGTAATAACTTTTAAGCAACACAGCAATAGTCTGCCCTGACACAATGAACCAGGCCATGAGTGAACAGAAATAAACTAACAAATGTCAGTGAGAGTAGGGGCAAGGGCTAGGGAGAAATGAGCTGTGGCCTAATTTAGGAACTTGTCCTTACTGTTGTTGCACTGATTCAACATTATAAGCCAGGCAAAGGCCTCTGTAACTGCCGGAGGGCACCAGAAGACAATGCAAGGGGCTAGCAATTTTCGCAGTTCTGTGCATTGAGAACTAAGCAATGTATTATGCAGAAAAACATTGATGTAATAAGGGAAAATCCATTTCAGGGAGAGGAGAGTTGCACACTCTGCATTCACAGGGTAGTTATTAGAGGCAGCACATTTCAGCGTAGGAGCCCAGCCCTCCCTGCCCAATGTACATGTACAGAACTCTAAGGGTAAAAGTGAAGCACAAAATGCTATAACACAGCAAACCCCCACCTATGGCAGTGTGGATTGAGTGCTTCTCTGACTGAACACTCCCTTGAGCATTACGCCCATTGACCCAGAGAGACAGCTGAGCCCTGACTACCTGGCTCTTAAAGCAATTCCACCTCTCTCTTGTGCTGTGTTGAGGCTCTGTTAACAGTACACAGGCCTGTGTTCTGTGCTGCTCCCCGCTCCAACCGTGTTCAGATGCTGTTCACACTGTAGCAACCCTGAAGTGTTCAGTGCTATACTCCCACATGCTATGGTCAGGCATGGAGTGCAATCACGACATGACCTTACTTAACTATGTGTGGATCTGGTGCCATTCCTAATGCTGCGTGGCAGGACCCTAGGTGATGACCAAACGGCCATCCAGCCTTCACAGGAGATATTTTCTGTTTTCTTTTTGGGTTCATCTTTTTGGAGCATGCGTCAGCCTCACCTACATCGGCCCGGGAGACGACCGCTTCGCGTGCGGCTGACCTTTATGTGTGGTGGCTGGCAGAGCCGCTCCCCCTCAGTGCCAGCATGCGCTCCCCCCCCCCCCCCCACCTCCACCTGAGCTGTGATTATTATCACTGCTGATTACCAACCGTTTCAACGGGAGGGAAAGAATGCCCTCAGTCTCAAAGCTGCCAGGGTTTACTGCCACAGAGAGGAACTGCTTCTGTGTTGTAGTGTCTGTTTGTGCATGAAACCCTACAGAGCTTGGAAGAGAAACAAAACCACATGATTATATTACCTTCTGTCCACATTGCATGGAACACTATCAGTGCTCTGTGGTGAGAGTTTTCAATTTTTTAATCATTTTCATTGTTGGAAGCTGTTAGGCAATGTTAGATTTTTATTAGAATTGAATGGTTTGTATAAATTTCCTATTTTTGGCAACTGAGTTGTGTAATTTCAATAATCTCAGTAACATTCTTATTATTTATTTCCCATTTCAAGAGAAATTCTATTATTGTGTTGTCGTGGGTCTGTGCAATCCCCCAACTCTGAGATGCCAATTCTGAATATTACTTATGAAACCTTGGGTGAAGTTATGAATAGATAACTGTAAATATATTTAAAATGTAATTTGCAGGGAGGAATTCACAAAGGAATATACATGAATAAATATTGAAAATGGGGTTTTTGTTAGAAATACACTTCCCAATCCCTCCCTCCACATCTCCGTTGCTTTGTCCATTCAAACAAGAGGACAGGACTCACAGAGACATGTGTTTCTACCTTAGAGGTAGTCAAGGAGACTCCATAAATTCCACCTTGGCTAACTCTGTCAAAACAGGTTTTGATGCTGTAACTCATTGTCCAGTACTGTTACACAATTGTATCAGATACAGTTAAATCTACAGTGGAAGGGTTCAGTGACTTCAACTTTGGTCTTTTACAAACTTTTATTCAAATTTGTGTTACACAACTCCTACTTTGTCGCTATGGATATGACCCACCAAAGCCTCCCCTTCAAATCCATGCAACAGTAAATACAGCTATTACAGAGAGCACGATTAGGGCTCTTCATCTGCTGAGCAGTAGACCATCGACAGCAGAATTTTCTCATATGGAAAAAACCACTTCTGTAAAGAGGAGCTCCACACTCTGTGTTATCTGAGTGAGGATTCCAAAACATGCTTGAGGTCTGTGATCTGTGTTTTGTGTATGTGTGTATGTTTGTGCAGGCCTGCGTGTGTGTGTATATTCAAGTATGTGTCTTGTAGAAGAAGTAGGCAAAACTCAGATCTTCAAACTGAGGAGACCAGTTCAAAAAAAAAAAAAAACACTGTGAAGATGCAACACCATGGCAACAGAGAAAGGCCCCCACTGACTGACTGACTTGGTTTGAAGCCTGTGAAAGAGTGAGCTTTTTAAACAGCAGAGTAAAAAAATATGCCTATTATGTAACCTTTCGAGAGGATATGTTGAAAAACATTTTTCTTTCCTCCTCATATTTTTAAAAATATGATGGTTATTAGGCACTACACCTTAATTAGCTTATTAATGTTTTTTAATTGGAATAGATATGGATAATCTTATGAAATAATCCTCTCAGTGCTATAATGGCAAATAACACTCCTATGCATGCATATTACCAGTCCAGGAAGTTTAAAACTAGATAACAAGGAACTGAAGTGAGTTTAAACTGTGGCAGTCAGCTAACGAAATGTGTGAAAGAGGAAAAAACATAACAGAGGTATAATATTAAAGTACCCTTTCCTCAGTCATTAATTTCACTTGAGCGTTGCTCCATATACTGGCGCGTCACTGGGCCCTGGTGGCATTTTGCTCCTGAAATATAACCGCTGACTCGGCTACTCTGACTCTCTCTCAGGACACCCATGGCGAAGTCTCAGTAAACAGCACACATGCCCTGGTTTGGGAAGTTAGCTAACTGTGAAATCAAATTGCTGTGTTATTCCTTCTATTCATTCCTGTCAGTGGTTGAAATTGAATTGTAGGTCTCAGGGATAGATGCCAGAATAGATCTGGGATATTTATAGGATTCACACGGGCTACAACTGGAAACTGTGTCCATGTTAGGGCTACAGGAAAGGATCATTTTTGCTTAAATATTTCATATTCCATAAAGTGAACCTGATTTTATCAAATCCTAAAAAGTCCAGACACAGAATATACTGTACAGCTGTTTAATTCCCCAGCTTGATACCTCCGCACAGGGATGGCCCAGCGATATTGTACTCCTTATATACAGCAGGGTAATGAATGTTGAAATTCCAGGAATGGCGAAAGTGTGGAAAGAGAAATGAGTGGTTGTTATGACAAGACATTAAGCCTGGGTGTTTCTGTTATGACACAATGTCAAAATTTTTGTGTCATCAAACCACAGTGACATAACCACTCCCTCATCTTGATTAAAAGCTAGCAGCTTTAAGAAGGATATAGTAGGCAATAACATTGCAGCTAATTTCATTAAAATAAATGGGATTGTGTGTTGTTTGCTAATGCCTGTTTATTTATACATGTTGTTGTTAAATTTCATGACTTATATGGTGTTGTAATTGCTCCTCTATAATCACCAAGGTATTTCTCTGTCTGCCAACATTTTTTAATCTCCGTGCATTTATGCACATTTCACTGGCATTGTAAATTGATTGAGACCCCTAAGAGACAATAAATATTTAATAATAAACACAACTATAATTTCAGTACTGTCAGGACTGCGGCGTCTTAGCCAGTTGTTTTGTTTTCCCTGTCCATGTGCTTTTGTTTTTCCCTGTGCTCCAGCCCTGCCCTGCTCTCTGCCCTGTCGCCGCCCACCTGATTGCCTGACTGTCTTCACCTGCATCCCGTCTTCTCATCAGCCTTGCCCTATTTAAGTCCTGCTTGTCTTGTCTCATTGCTGGTTTGTCCCGGTTCACTGTGTCGTAACTCGCCGTTTGTCTTTATATCGTGTCTGCCTGCCGGTTCTGTTTTCTTGCCTGTTTTCCCAACTTCACTCCTCGTTCCTGCCCTGTGGTTTTGGTCACCGTGTCTGCTCTGGTTTTTTGACTCTGTCTGCCTTGACTTCGTTTCTGGATTGCCCTCTGGACTTAATAAACCTGTGTGCCCAGTTTTCTCTGTCTGCACTTGAGTCCCTGCCTGAGTTCTGACAAATACACAGAGTATCAATGTAGGCTTGACAATTTAAAGCAGTTAACATGATATCAGTGCAGGTTTTGTGCTTTACATGCAAATGGGAGGTAAAATAACACTAACACACACATGGTGTGAATATAACACATGGTGTGAAACAGTTTTTTTAGAGTTATATTTAACCCTGTAAGAGTTTATTTCATGCTGGCAAATTGTGCGCCTTGCTGTGAACAATTTTGCTGCGCACATGTTTGGTCATACCAAAGATATTAAAAATGGTACCCACTGCCACGCTGCATGGCACACAGCATGAAAGAGATGAATCGCTTTGGGGGGTGAACTTACACATTGACCTGCCGCATGCCACAGAAACTGAGGTGAGTTGTGTCATCCAGACCGGGGCTTTAAGATACTCGCTTTTTTTGTTTGCAGAGAGGGTGTGCAGTAGCCCCAGAGCAGCAGACCCTGATGGCACTGCCACCAGGATGTGTACGGTCACAGATGTGTCCATTTCACAGGTTATTAAGCGAAGAGAGGCTTGGCAGTCCTCCACCAGTTGTTCAGGCCCACCCCACAGCCCCCACACTTTGTCTCTATTGACTGAGCATATGAAAGAGGGCAACAGAGATTCATTAACAACAGAGTATGACGCAGATGATGGGGCTCTGTGCTGTTGTATGCTACTCCTACCACCCCTGTCAAAAAAAAAAAAAAGAATTATAAGGAGTGAGGATGTGTGTTTTTGAGCAGAGCTCTTCTGCTGTCCTCCTGGAGTAAGGTCATCATGTGCCACGGCATGGCTTTCACATGTTGTTATTACAGAGATCACAATTAATTCTTATTCATCTAATGTCGAGCACTCCGGCACCTAAAAAAAAACGCATCAGCACTAACACTGACCTCGAGAGAGAGGATGAATGATGAGGGCTCAGCGACAGTTTTGCGAATTAGCCATTGCAATAATCTGCAGCTGTGAAATTTCAGGGTGTGTGCTACATGCTCGGATTTAAAATTTGGAAATAGCACACCCCAACATGGATAAAACAAGCCTGCCTGCTCCTCTGCTCCCCCAGACCACAGTGGATGAGACCATTGTTAAGGACTTACTAGGAAAACCAGAGCAGCCAATGTTTGACAGTTATTGGAAATGCTGGATCTAGAGCTTTTCGATTCACATTAAGCTCCCCTTTCTTCCCTTCATGGAAACAGTTACCTGTAACGATAGAAACCAGTCTGCTGTGGGCAGAAAGCAATAACGAGTCCTCCACACCGCTCTCCCCTGCAGCACCGGGAGCAGAACAGCTCGTGAAAAAGGTGATGATTAAATCAGACGTACTCACCCAGTCCTAAACATGACACCCGCAGTCCTGATTTCCCAAGGTTTCTGTGGAGAAGAGAGAGTAAGGTTATTGAAAATATATATCAGGAAAAAAACCCAGGCTTGATCTTGAAAGTCAATACAGAATCGGATCAGCAGTGGCTGTTAACTACAAGGATATCGGTGAGCACAACCATGAAGCAAAAAATCAATTCCCTTGTAATTACAGCATTTAAGTTTCATTATTACATTTTTCATTCTCTGTTACAGAAATCAATTGCAATTTTGTGAACTTATAAGAATTTTTTTTTCTACGGCAAACATTCTCAAGCATTTCATTGCATATTACTCTGAAGAGGAGGAAAATTGACACAAATAGTTGCTTTTGTGTAAAGTCCTTAGGGATCCTCTTGAAAACAATGAAAAGGCATACAACTGACAAAGACAGGGATATCATCTGAAAAAGGCTGACACTGAATGTAAAAAAAAATCAAATTCTGAATAGTGCTACTTTTGGGGACTGAAACTGCTACACACCTACCTGCCTACCACCTACACCCAGATCTGCCCCAATCTGCCATAATCCTGATTGTTGCCTCCATATCACAAAAAGCATGAGCTGCTTTCTCTCAGGTGCATGAGAGACACTGTGCATATTGCAAACCCTTTCTCAGGTGGTGGAGGTGCTAGTTAAGCCCATTTTGCCTGTGACTTCTCAGTACCCCCCACATCTTTCTCTCTGTGTACTGGCACAGACTAGTTTACACAGTTGTGCATATATAGCTACTTATACAGCACTCACTTCCATGCCATGCCATGTTCACATTTCAAGATAACAAAACACAACCCATTCTGGGAAGAATGATAGTATGGCTGATAATAACAGCGTGATAGTCCTAGAATAGAATAGATAGATAGATAGAATATCGCTGGGTGTTATATTGTATGTGACAGTAATGTTTATTCCAAGTGGAACAGAAACAGTGCAGTTTCCTTTGTGGAACTGGTCTGTCCCCAGTGAGAGTTCACAGTGACATTTTATTACCTTCCCCCTTCTCTGAAAGTTCACAGTAAGTTTAAATTGGTGTCGGCTCATTCACAGATCCCGGTCATGCCATTCTGACGCTTCACTGCACGTGTCGGATAAAATACACGCTGCTCTTCAAATGTTCCATTTGACAGAATCAGGAAGCAAAGCAATTTATCTCTCAGAGAGTGGTGGGAGGGGAGGGGTGGGGGCGGAGAGAGAGAGAGTGAAAAGAAAATGAGAGATGTAGTTGCTGGTGTATCTGTGACACTAACTTCCTTCATCCCAGCAGGAAATGCCTTGAGTCTCAAACTGAGTGAAATCTCCAGTGATGTCACACTGGGATTGCCACATGGAGCTGTGTGTCTCATAAACGTCAGGCAATTAATCCAGGTAAGGTTTACCCCAGGTGAAAGAAAGCACAGGGGACTGAGGTGTGTGCGTGTTTAAATGGGCCATTGACTTGCCAATTATATCATTAATCATGTCATTAACTCTGTCTTTAAATGAGTGCACAGGAGAAAGACTCCTCCGCAGCTGACAAGCCTCTTCCTGGTTGTTGCAGGCATGTCCAAGCAAGTATTACAGAGCTCATTATGCACAGTAATTTCCTAATGATGGAATCAGGATCACAGCTGGATTAGTTTCCCTGAGTGACATGCTTTGCAATGTAAGCAAATTGTGTCTGTGTAATACTACACATTGTACACTACGCTACTATACGCTGAGTGTTGTTAGCCTGGTCTGACAATGTTGCTCATTTAATGTGAATGGATACACTCATGTTCTATTGTGCTGGAAGTCACTCTGTATAAGAGCGTCTGCTAAATGCATGTAATATAATGTAACATAATGTAATGTATGAGTGTGTTGCCATGTTTGTGTGCACTCGTGTGTGTGTGTGTGTGTGTACGCATGTACATGTATGTGTGTGTGCAGGTTGCATCCTTGGAATTGAACAGAGAAAGTACCAGCAGCTCCATGGTTCTGTGGCTCTGTCACCCACTCACCAGCCTCTCCCTCACTCTTTTTCTCAAGACAGCTTGCCTGTTTCTTGGCAACTTAGTGTCATGCAGTTCACCAATGCAGCATATGTGGCCTTCTTCAGACAACTGTTACAGCATTTTTCTTCATTTCTGTTGTAATGAATCATGTTGTTATGTACAGCTCAAGATATTAAATTGAATCACTATCCAAAGTTATGAAAAATTCAATTCAATAAAAATGTTTAAATTAAAAAAAAAATAAAACTGAGACAATACTGCTGTCACTATGGTGTGTTGCCCTTATATAACTGCTCCCGGGTAATGATTAGTCAACAGCATAACATAACCTGCAAGAACTGACATCTGTCAGTTTAACTCTTCCTCAAATCATCTATCCCCATCTCCCAGCTGAGTGGCACAAACACACAGTCATCCTTACATCATTGCTCTTGGTGTCACAGTCAACATACATCCACAGCTTCCACCCAGATCACAGACACCCTTTTCTATTGTAGAGCTGGAATCAACTTAGTTTAGGTTTCGGATGGTTTCCACTATCATTTTTTGTTCTACTGTATCATCTAAGCCCACCAGTACTACTGCCGCTGGCCTGCTTACAAGTGAGCTGTGGGAATAGTCAACAAGCAGCATTACTACATTGATTCTGTCTGTGTTGGTGCTAAAACTGATAAGATGAACAGAAAAGGGAGTCTGCTTTCATGGGAGGGACCTTATCTTCGGACTGCCGACAAAGTCTGTCCAATTGGATTGAATCAGCTCTGAAGGTGGGACTTGCAATGCAAATGCAGTGAAGCCATACCACAGCAGCCAGCCTGGGCTCCAGCTCTTCAGTGGAAAAGTGAACATGGATCGGTGAGATTAAAACCATTCCAGCAAACAGAATATGTAACTAGTCAACATAGAGACCTGAATTTACCCAGCCAGCCGATGTGAATAAACTTATATCCCTTTAAAAACTAACTCTTTAAATTAACAATCAAGTAATCCTCTGTTCCACTTCTCCTGCTTGTTTACAATTCTAGGGCCAAGCTTAATGTATCCACTACTTAGGCTTGAATAAGGACACAAGTGTTCCCTCTTTCAGATGTTACACACGATTGTGAGTCTGGCTGCTGAGTCCGGACTGAAATTACTGTGATGGCATTGTATAAAAAGAAAAATAAAAAGAAATGATGAAATTTGTTGCTGAAAAAGAGGGACAAAGCACATTACAGATAAATTCACCCCTTAAATCTGAGCCTTGGTTCTTCGACAGCTTACAAGAGTCTACTACCAAGGGGATACAAACACTTTTTTCCCATGCTGAAGCTTCCTGTTTTGTCACAAGCACTTTAAAACACTCACATCTGAAGGGTACCACAAGATATCAAGGCATCCATATAACTGCTTGGATCTTGAGAAGAGACAGAGATTTCCCCTGAGTAAACGGAAATTCAGACTGAAGGATGTCTCACCGTGCCTCTGAACTCATTCACAATGAAGCCCTTAAACATTCATTTCTGATGTGGATTTAATCTGAGAGGGAGAGATATCGATACTCTCACGCAATCTGTTGGTTTTACAGCTTTCTGAAAAGGCTGCGTCTCTTTTACTGTAAAAGGAGAGCATTTCCTTGCTTCATAACATCATGTCGAAAAGAAAGAAAGAAAGAAAATAGTGTGGTAATGAGTCTGTGGGAATGTGTGTACTTTTGGAATACATTAAAGAAATATTTTATTACCTAAGTATGTCTTATTTTCAAATGGTTATTAAACACACAGTAAGCAGTTATTAAATAGGTAATAAGATTTCCATTTAGGTTTTCCAATATACAATATTTGTATGGATTTTTATGGATTGCCAGGATTCACAGTACAATGGTACAACACCAATAAACAGTGAAATAACCAAACTGTAAAGTTTTGTGTGGAACACGAAGGTCTTTTTTCTTCTGTTTTCCTTACTACCTGTTCTGCAGAAATCTGGGAACAGAACTTTGAGAGTCTGGAGCATCAGAGTTATTTTGGAAAGTTTGTAGAATTGAGATTGCGGCGATAAGTCTGTGCTGAGTCAGGGAACCGTGCAGTGAAGAGTAATGATGAAACCGCACAGCCTACTTTACAGCCATTCAGCAGCTGGAGAGAAGAATTATCACCTCTATCTGCTGTCACAGTGCTAAAGTGACCAAGAAGATGCTTCGCCCAGGGGTAGTGATCACCTGTACCGGCAGAGAATACATCGCATGTGCCAGCACAGAATCATCACCTGCTTTAGCATGCAGTTATCACCGGCTCCATCACAGAATCATCACCTGCTTTAGCGTGCAGTTATCACCGGCTCCATCACAGAATCATCATCTGCAGCAGCAGAGAAATGTCATCTGTACCAGCTGATAATGTGCACATGCACAGTCCTAGCATTTTTATCAATGTTTAAAGGTAAGGTAGGGATTGGTGTTGGTCAGGTGGTGTACTGCAGTGATTGCTTATGCTTTAGACACATGTATAACATTATTGCTACATAGAAAAGCCTTCCCCCAATCCTGGCCACACACACACACACAAACACACACACACACACACACATACACACACAAACACACACACACACACACGCACAGCTTACAAAACACACAAACGAACAGCGATTACCAAACACACACACACACACACACTCACAGAAATTGGAATGAAGATAAGCTGTGTAGGAATTTTGCCACAAATCAGACTGGCGAAATAAATCTTGTAATTGATATTAAGATGGTCTCACTCATTTTTAAGCTCCAGGCAAAGTAATGTGCTATTGACTGCTTTATACAAACACACATTAAACTGCTCTCTGCTGAAAGCATCCATCACTCTACAATTTTCCGTTCATCACAGCAGTAATAGCTTATCCTAATGCCCCTGCAATCTTAAAGGCATTTTTCACTCGGTATTTCCCTAATGATCAATTCCGCAAATTAAGAGGCCTCCTTTGGAAATCATTGCAGGGTTTGCAAAAGCAGCTTTAAGGAAACCAATCTGACCACACATTTCAATTTTATAATGCTTTTTAAAGGTGACAAAGACCATGTCATTTTCATCATTACAAAAAAAAAGTCTTCCTTGAATTTTAATACCATTTTACATTCATTGGGCAAGGAATTGATCAGGAATATGATCAGGAATATTATGAGTCATTTATGTCTGAATTAAATTCAAAATGACTGAAATCAGATGTGGTTCAAAAACAACCACCTATCTGAACGCACTTGTAATTGTCCCTTAAGGCTTGACAAATCAGATTTATTTGTGGATTAGATCGTGGGTACAATTTTGCTGGCTTGGTCATAACAGGCTGTTCTCCCATTAGAATGGTCCCTTGATGCTACACAAATGAGGTCAAATCTTGGTGTAACTATTGGGGAGCCGCACCTGAGCCTCAGCTAAAGTAGGTTACGGTGTTAATCATTGTGTTTCCACGGGGACCACGATTGTGATGTGCAATGTTCTATTGTGTATGACATCTCTTTCTGGGAATGGCTACATTTGTTCTTCTTTCTCTCTCCCTCTCTCTCTCTCTGTTTATGTAGATCATAAATTCTAAATCCTAAACAAGATAAGCCAGGTGTTGTGTTGATGCTGACAGTAAGTGACTGGGGAATTTCTAACCCAAAAGGGCCCACAATGCTGTGGAGGCGGAGCCGCCTGCTGGGTTGTTGTGATGGTAACTTATCAGAGAGTGCAGAGAATGTAACTCTCTATACAGCTCTGTGGAAAGTTTTCAAACATCCTTGGTGTACCTGCTCCAAACCTTGTCCGAGGCCAGCACGGGTAGTTTAGTCTAACTCTACACAAACCATAATATTTGTAGGTTGTGCAACCTACAAGAGGAAATACTCTCTACACATACTAAGTATTACAACCAGTGATAACCCTTTCGAATGCTTCCAAAAAGATAGTTATTATTGCATAGACAGAAATTAAAAAAAAAAAAAACAAGGGATGAAGGGGAGAAGGGCATTAGTGTTAGCGTCCTTGTACACTTGGGGCAGTCTCTGTCTATGCTCACAGGATGGACGGAAGGACCCTGTCACATTCTATCAATGTCACCACCGGCCCCCCAGCCTGGGCTTCCCAGAGTAACCTTTCACATGGAGAGTGTGGCAAGCAGCACACTGACATTTCATGAAGTGAACTGCAACTGCAGGTAGACTGAACGATAACCTGAAATAACACTGTGTGAATATTATGTGTAGAATGTGCAGTGCAGTAGTACACCTTGTTGCGATGGGTATCATTTATAAATTTAAACTGATGATTGAACTCATGTGGAGCCCTGGAAATAATGAGCTGTGTGCATTTTGCCCATCATCTTCACATGGAAGATTCCATGTAATATTAAAAACTAATTAACTGAAGAGAAAAGGCATTATTTTCTCTCAAACTAAGCTTGGAATACATTAATATGAAATGTGTACTGTGTTCTTGTCAAAAGTGCAAATTAAATGTGTTGAAAAATGCACATTTTACAGCTCGGACTCATACAAATATCATGTAGTCAGTGGAGGAAATATCAATAAACGCATGCAAATTGATGAGACACGTATGAGTGTTAATTATGCAGTGTGGTGAGGCGGGTGTGTGGCTTCTGCTGCTGAGTTTCGGAGTAGCAGCGGTTGTTTCCCCTGCTGGCAGCAGCTGAACACAGGGCATGCAATTCGCCAGCAGTGAAGGTCGGACCTTGTTCTCTCTTGCTACTCCACGTAGCACATCCAGCTGTGGTCAGGGACAAGGGCATGTTTGCCCAGCCAGTTGGCCGTGAGTGTTCCTCATTAATGAATCCACTTCCCGTGTGAACAGGGTGTGTGAGGTGTTAGTATGGTGCCCCTCTCAGCCTAATACGCTAGCCCTCTGCAGAGCGTGCTGGTGAAGCAATCAGGGCTCATTTGTGTATGGTGAGATTGTAACACTAGGTCCAGTCCCCATGATTCAGGTAGTGCTGATGTGCATGAGTGGTTTGTATGGCCAGGTAGAAGCCAGAAGCCTCAGAAGCCATTACGGGTTGGTCCACTCCAGCTATATTGGTGCTGTGACTCAGATCGATACCATGGAAGCCAATCAGTCTGTAAAACTGTTAAAGGAGGGAGGGGAAGTGTACTGTGACACCGTTCATGAGTCAGGCTTTGCTCCAAGTCACTGACTTATCAGGACATTCTGTGAAAGACAAAGAAAACCACAATATAACAGAGGAGCTCTGGATGGAATCTAAACATGCCATTGCCTGAATCTTCACCACCTGTGGATTATGGAGCGAATTACTATTAACATTATTCATCCAGAGGTTTTCAATGGATGATGTTGCACCAAAGAACTCTATAAGAGTCTGGTCAGTTCTGTGTCACACATCACTGGCAGGAGCAACAAGGATTTCATCTGCGAAGAAAAAGAGAGAGAGAACACATCTTGCTTGAATGTATTTTTATTCCCTTGCTAGGTGAAATAAACCACCAGCTGTCGACAGCATAAGGGAGGAAAGTGCAACGATTAACAGAATGACAGGTTCCGATAGCTTAGGATCTTAACACCGCAAAGATTCAAATTAAAATTTAGCGAAAAGGAGAAGCGTCAGGCCTAAGTGACTGCCCTAGACGTGACCATTTATCATTGCAGGAGGCACACTGTAAATGTCATCTAATGCAAGCCATGAATAATGGTGACAAATGGCAGAGGCAGGGGGCTGTTTAACCTACTACACTCTAATGAGTTAGTTCACGACTAAGAGCTGGCAGCGCAGTTACCATGTACGGCTGTGAGACACAGGTACAGAAGAGCTGCCTGGGTAATTATCCCGAACTACTGAGACGCAAACAGTTAGAGCTGGCTGCACCAAGGCTCTGTGCTGCCAAGACATGAACAATCCCAGCCAACACAGAAGATTCCCACAGCGCTTGTGTGACAAAGGTGTGTGTTGGCTGGGGTTATGTGTGTGTGAGCTGGAGTCAGCTATGCATGCACTCTGCATTGCTGAGATATAGACAGGCCTGGCTGTGCATACACAGTACTTTGGTATATAGATAGAATGGCACCAGTACCAGAGGCAAGCTGTTAGGCGCACAATCAGTCTTACCCACGTGCAGAAAGTGTGACAAAGTGTATAAATACTGCTCTTCTCAACAAGAGAAATCTTGACAGATGTGTGTCTCTCAAGGTGAGAGAGAGAACTCATTTCTCCTTTTTCCCCGCTGCTGAGCTGAGGGCCATTTCAAATTGATTGACTTCCTTTCAGTTCTCGCCTATAATTTAAATTCTCGCTTCATTTCAATATCAGAATTCTGCAGCTAGTAAAGACCTATTGGGAGGCTAGCCATTGAATTGGAACCAGCTGCTCTGAAGCCAGGTGAATTCTTTTCACATCAGCCAGATTCAGAGCAAAGGCTCTGATTTTAACACTTTGCACTGCTGAGTCTTCTTCAGGTTGAGTTCCGTCTGTCCTTGCCATCGGTATGGTGACAGTTCTTTCGGAACTCTTTATGGATCTTCAGATCCCCTTCCCGCTCTTCAAATCTTTAACCACTCCTTAGAACTTCCCACGGGAAGCAGGAGGGTCCTCTTCATTGAGACATAACTGAACCCCTGTAGCTCAGTTTAGCGGAATGCAATTACTTGGATAGGAACTGTCACTTGGAGACCTCGAAAGTGGAGGCATCATTATTTCCATGGTATCTACTTCAATGGAGACGCACACATTGCTTACCATAATGAACATCATTCACAGTGACAGAGCAAAACATTTCCCAGCAGTGTGTCTCTACCTCTGAGCCTCCTGGACACAGGAAGCACAATTACACAGGATGTATTTCAGTAAAAGTCTGCAAAGAGAAAATAATGACAGAGAGGGAGTCCCAAAAGAGCTCTCAACCGCTTTCTTTTTACCAGTGAACTTGTGTCAGTAGTTGCAAAAGGCTTTTATATGTTACCCTTTCAACAGTGATGACAAAAACAAGAAAAGATCAGGTAGAAGGCTTGGTATTCACACAAAGGCAACGCTCTCTCAAATCATCATTTGTACAGGAGTTCTATGTTGTCTATCCAGAACTCTAGATGGAGCAAAAGATCTATAATCCATAATAAGGCTGTGGTCACAAAGCCCCCTGAAATAACCCCACAATGAGGCTACACTCATGAAGACCTCTGCAGCCACTCCATGATGAAAAAGAGCTGTTTGTGTTGGAATGAAAGACATGTATATGTACCAAAATGGCATGAGATCAGATTGATATTCTAACCTGTATATAAAAAGTCATATGCATATGCAAGTCCAGTCTCCAGAGGCTAATGACATTGCCATGTTGTAAAGTTGAGCAAAGTATGGACAGAAGTAATTTTACAAGTTATGGAAGAGATAATCCATCAGAGTAAAAAATTCATTTTTTCATGGCTCATTTCCTTACAGTTTTAAAGTGTGATGTTCACAAATTGCATAAGGATCTATTCCTTCTATGATTAAATTCATCTGATTCCCATTTTTCTGTGCAGCCATAGAGAGAAACTGAGAAATCAAATCTCAGAGTTGATGTGAAGCTGTAATTGTTTTGACTTTGGAGAGGAAATTGAAAGAAATATGATTACTTTTGACTGAATTTTTTTTGGTATGTCACATTCTATATGCAACACCACATTCTCTTTCTCTCTCTCTCTCTCTGCACACACAAACACAAACACACACACACACACACACACACACACACACACACACACACACACACACACACGCACGCACACACATGAAGGAGAGCCTTCACCACCTCTCCCTTGAACCTAACTATAAATGGTTAATCGTGTGTTAATTGTGTGCACTGGTGTTAATTTGTAAGGGACCAAGCTTATTGGCTAACAAGCCACATCTCACTAATTGAAGGTGTATTGTAATACAGGTGTGGCTCACTTTGTCCCTGTTGGTGCTGTGCATAGGCTGGTTTCTTTGTTTGGATTTTAAAATAAATTATTGGTTTTTAACCTTTTGTTTTTGGCTCATCTATGAGGAAAGTGGCGGCCAGCTTCTCTACACACACACACATACACACACACACACACACACACTGAATACATAAGCCCTCAAATTGACCCTGCTCTAATATACAAGTTTCAATATGTTAGCACGACAAGAAAAAGTATGCTGCTACAGACAGTCGTTAGGGGAACAATTTGGCTAAGAGTCAAATAAACTATATACACTCAAATATTTAAGTAACAGAGATCTGATGTGATAGGAAAAACAGAACAATGACCCAGAAGACCTTATTAACAAGATCCTCATGCAATTCATACATTTTTACACAAGGCTCTGAGCCAGTGTCAGAACCACATTATCTTAAATTACCCTCACTTGCTCAATAGTGTTGACCAGACTGGACCCCAACCATAACACTTAATCAGCATGTCTATGACCAGATTTTTGGATCATTTGCATTGTAATGATAGCTCTGATACTCTGATGTAATGACTTGTGAATAAGACTGCTCATAATGTGATTCTACTGACTGTTTCATGCTTAATCATTTTAAGTGCGTGGTCTGAATTTACACTTCTGTCCACAGAGTGTATACTTGCAAAGTCACCCTCAATAAATGGTCACTGCTGCATGGCTACATAATAATAATAATAACTAATTTGCTTTTTATTTACTGATCTGTTTGCATTAACTCCGCAATTTTTTCCTGAGTTCCAGCCTATGTCCCCATCACTTCCCATATTAAACCATGGGGGCGAAAGCCTCCACGGTCAGCATGGTTAATTTGCAGGCCCATAAAAATCTATTTCAAAATTAATAGCGTTCTGTGGCCAGAGCCAGAATTGATTTTCCTCCTTTGTTAGAGGAGCCTTTAAGATCCCAGTCATTTTAAACAAGATGACTCTAACTCCGGGCCTTCTGCAGGATAATTAGGTATTCCAGAGCACAATGTGTGCCTCTTAAACGCATGATTGATGACCTAAAGCCATATAGTAGATGTTTTGCATGGCTTTTACTGCAGCCAAATCCCCAGCAGTGAGGAAGGGCCATGAGTCATTCTTCCTAAGCTGTTGAAGTTGGCAGAACTTTCAACAAAGGTGTATACTCTATTGAGCTGTTGGGTATTGGGCTTAGAGTACATACTGCAGCTCAAATTCAGGCCACAAGAATTTCACCGATATTCTCTAATTTAAGGCGAAATCAATAAGCTATACATGTTGGTTTAAACGTAATGTTATGCCCTTCTGTGTTACAACACTAGTTCTACTAAAGAGTAACATTTTCTGATGTGGCTGGTTTGCCGGATCATCACAATAATGCATACTCCTCCCATCAAGCACTATTTGAAGCACTATTATAAAAGTGTGACCACATTGCTAAAACATGAGAGCAATATTATGGGGATTTTGTTTGATAGGCATTATAGTTTTGACCCCAGGAGTCAAATGCAACACAATAAAATAGATCTATTTGGCACATTGAATCACAAACAAGTACAAGAACAATCTTGTTCATGAGAGTCATTACATTTACTCTGTATAGCAAAAAAAGCACCTAAGCCAGACAGACTGAAACAATTACACAACATCTCTTTTTGTGAGCACGGAAAAAGCAAAAGAATGAAAAAATATCAGATTAAAACAATCCAGTAATACCCCCAAACCCCCAATTATGTAAACTAATCTCATGTAAGCAGACATCATCTGATGGGATTGCTGATTTACAGGCCTCTAGATATAAAGAGACAACAGCACTGTAATACAGTCCAAGGAATGTTCTCTTATTATATCTGTGTAATCTCGCCATTACAGAATGTGGTCGTTAACATGAAAGAGTGATTCCTAAAATGGAAAAGGCCCATATTTCATTGATAGTCATTAAAAAGAGGTTTGCTGCTATCTGGAGAGAACATATGACTATGACAATAGATATCAAGTAAACACAAATAAAAAGTGGCGATTTACACAAATGCAACCATTTTTTTGTCAAACAAATCAAACAGAAACTACATTTATTATTGGGTCCTTGAAAAACAAGAGTTGACATGAAGCAAGATCTTCACATATTCCCTTCTCGTCTGAAACAATTACCCAGCTGTTTGAGAGAAGAATGAGTGATAGCTGCCAGAAAGCATTTGCAGTTTCTAACCTTGGGGATAACTCAGGTCATTTTGGGAAAGGGTTTTGGGGATTCATCTAGAAGATTAATTAGTCAAACAGCATACTTAATGAGTACAGGCAACTGATTACATGACCTGTTTGATTAAAAGGTACAGAGAGTGGAAGAGAGGATAGCAGAGACATGACAGAGGAGAGCAGAGGAAAGAAGAAGAGAGTGGAAGAGAGGAGAGAGAACAGAGAAACAGAAAGGAGAGCATGGGCGAAGCAAGCAGTGTCATGTGGCAAAGGCTGTCCTTGACCGAAGCAGTGAAGAGCTCTGATGGTTTTGGAGGAGGGAAGATGGGGGGAGTTACATGAAAGACGAATCTTTGGGGATTTTCTTTGTGAACATGAAAGGAGTCACTCACAGGAGCTGTGTCTGAGGCTGCGTCTGAGACTCTCGCACCAGTGAGCCCGCATCTACTGCAATGAAACATCAAATCCCAAGGAAAAACTTGGTAGTGTGCCTCCAAAAGTCTGGGTCAAGATCAAATATTGCCAAAGAGGCATAATGTATAAAATCTCTCACTTGTGTCCACAATCTCCAAACCCATAATTTTGCTCTGCACTGAGAGGTGAGCCTGAATACCCCTGGGGGGGTCCTACAGGAGCATGAGGAAAGATCAGCTATACATACCTTTTTTTCAAAACTTGTCTACAGTGGCACCCTACTGCAAAGTGTTATGGATGTGAAATGCACAAAAAGTGTGTGACCAGAGCAATTACTTGACAGAAGCATTGCATTAATTAGATTGTCTTGTCGTATGAAAGTAAAATTTTGATCAAAAACTGGTAATTTTATATCTATAAATCAAATCCTCTGAAAGAAGCAATGCTCTAATGTACTTCAGTACCAGTGACTTCAGTGGAACACATAACCATGACAGTTTTAAGGTGTGCTGTGAGCTGTGACTGTAGTCTTCTTTTGCTTCAAGCGGTGACATCTCCTCCTTTAGTGAATAAAAAAAAGTACATAGAACCAAATGGTTGGAAGGCATGTTTTAATGGGTCAGGCTTGAATCAAGTCAAATTATGCCTTGTTTGTGTAGGGCCCATGAAACCTGGTCCATGGCAGGGTTTACATAGCTGCTACTTGGGTGTTTCAGTTGAGAGTATCCACTGTGTTTTAACTTAATGTGTAAAATGTGGCAATTTATTGCAAATCAGACTGAAAAAAAACATTTCTCACTGACTGTAAATGGGGACTTGAAGATAGATTGGTCCATTATAGATTAAAATACTCTCCCTCCCACTAACTGTAATATTCCCTTGCTCAATATTTTTTGCATCATTGTTGCAAGTAATTCAAGCACTTATCTAATTTTGGTTTTAGCAGAACATTTATGTTTCAAAACAGCAATAACACATGTAAGACAATAACACATAAAATGAATGAAAAACAGAGATGGAGAATGAAGTTTTGTGGCCTGTCTGTGGACATATATGGTACCCTAGTCCCGAACATGTTTGAGTAACACTGCACAAAACGTTTGATGATGAGATATGGATGAACACACAGTCCTAGCCAGTTCCTACTATGTGATAAGCATTACAAAGAGGGACGACATAGCATTTTCACATCATAACCGCTACACCCAAACACTTAACTGGTTAGTTAACACTTGGCCTAGCTTGAAGGTAAAAGCTGTTGCTTACAGAGTGTTGCCCCACACCCCTTCAAAGTAAATCCTCTAGAATCTTAATTTAACAAAATGTCCTTTACTGTGACAACCAAATTGATCATTTCTCCTTAGTGCCTTCAAGCTGAATGTTTTGTCAGCTGGTCATTAAATCTACAGACACAGGCAGCAGTTCTCCAGAGACCATATGACTGACTTGTGCATGAAACACAAGCAGCTTCAACAGACTAATGAGTAGGAGAGAAACTGCAGTGTGGAATTTGCTCAAGTTGCTTAAAATCCTGGCAGAGTCCCATGGTTCTGATGGACAAGGGACAAATTCAGACAAATTTAGCCCTTACGGCAGGATTTGCTGACTTGTTATTCAAAGCATCATTAACTGCAGTACATTAGAGTGAGAATCAGCAGAATTGTCTCTCACGATTCCAGATTGTAAAGGCCACACTCAAACTACCCACAGGTGTCTGTGTTACAGCACTCTGAAGTTTTCACAGTGGGTCAGGTTCCTTGGCTATGCAGCACAATTTTGCTGCATGGCTAAACTCTGGCCACATTCCCCAAAGTGGGCGGCATGCCCATCTCTTTCAGTTATGTGTGCAGCTGAAACCGCAGTGAAAGGCGGCCAGGTGTGCCCTCTCTTTAGCGCAGTGTAGGATAGACGTGTGAACTCTCTTTGGCACAGAGTAGGATCAGGAGTTCATACACTCGTTAGCACAGTGTAGGAGAAGCATACGCACCCTCTTTTGCACAGTGAAGGACTGACATATGCGCACTTTAGAGCAGTGTAGGATCAGACATGCATACTTTGTTTTGTGCAAAGCACATTTCTTTTATTTGTAAAACCACTGAACAGTGCACTGTGCTGATAAGAATTCCATCCATTCAGGTAATTGATACTTACATGTGGAATTTCAGATGAATGCATAAAATGGATGTTTATGTTTTCAGCAGTACTTTCTGTTATTTAGTTAAGAAATATCCTCAATTAAAATCTTCACACTTAAAATTACATTTACTGTGACAAAACATAAAATTAGTATATACTGTTAAATACTCAGATGCATTTCTTTGGTTTGTTTGTAAGACTATAGACTCAGGAAGGCAACATTCTTCAACCGTGGAAAGGATCCTTTTCCTGTTATTTTGACTGGCATACAGGCACTTAGCTAAACAACAAAGATTTTCCTAAAAAAATTAATGTGCTTTGGAGATTAGCATAAGATTAGAGATCCACTGTATTCAAATTCTGAACTTCTGTTTTCAGTTATTGTGCAACATTGCACTCAGCTGGGTATCATACTTTATTTTGTGAGTGAGTCCAAAACGATTATTACAAATGGATTACTTAATTCACATAAGCGGACTATTAAATTGCAATGAATGAGTGATGGTTCCAGTCGTGCATCACCATCTGCATTTGATTATAAGAGTAAATCTTATAAATGGAGTGCATTGTATCTGCTGAATTATAAAATTATAAGAGAACACAACAAATAAAATGTATCCAACCTAAACCTCCATAATGAAGCCAGAGCATTTTTAATGAGCTAAACATGAACCAAAAAGCTGAAAATATCAACAAAGAATGGTGACAGATAACAGCACAGATAAGGCTGTGTGCCATAATGAAAATAGTTATAGCTTCACAAAATGCTTTTCACATGAGAAAGAGAAACTGTGGAACACACGTTTTGACAGTTTGTTCAAAAAGTGGGAATTATAATAATAATAATAATTGTGTATTGTGATATTGTGACTGAATCTAATGGAGTTACAATTTTGTGGGGTATGCCAATTCATACTGAACAAGAGATAAGTATGAACAGACCAGACATTGTTCAAAATGAACAATCAAAATGAACAGTGAAAGAAAGTGTACATTAATTGATGTAGCTGTACCATCAGAACAAAACACATCTGTCAAGCTAACTGAGAAACTATCCAAGTACAAGGATCTTGAGATTGAAATCAAAAGCATGTGGGGAATGTCCACAGAGATTATACCGGTGGTTATAGGAGCTCTCTAGGACTCGTAAAAAGGCTTGGAAAAATTTACCAATAGGATTCCAAGCAGCATCAACATCCAAGAAGTACAGAAGATAACCCTCCTAGGAACAGCATACTTTTTGCAGAGAGTGCTCTCCATTACATGAAAAACAATCTATCCTATAGCACCCAAGGGCCATTCTTTGGACCTGGTTCTATAGATGCATTACTCAATGCAAGAAGGAAAATAATAATAATAATTCAATACATTTTTACCAGGACTGAATCACAGGAACTTATTGGCTTCTAGAAGTAGACTTTAATGTCATCTTCAGGACAATATAAACAACTGTTAGTTTTAGAAAAGACAACTTGCTCCCAGCAGGAAAGGAATAGGAAACCATGGGGATTCTGCTGCTGATTTTAAGATATAAGGAACAATTTTCATAACTCTGAGGTAATTAAACCCTTTGCCTCTTAATGTCTTAAGAATAGAGCGGTACTTGATTTGGGAATGCATTGCAATTCAAAATCTCACATGATGATATCATCTACTCACCCACCATAAAGGTACCCCTTGTTTTACCTTATACAAAGCAAAAGAATGCTGCTTTTAGCTTTTCACAATGACCGGAGGAGTGGCACTACTTCAGCAGTACAGTACACTACTGGTGGTGCTGGAAGACAGCGTTGGCATGGACACCACTTGGTAAGATGGGGTTGAAGGAAGGGAATTCGTTCCAAGTGACTGTGGAGGATGTACTGTTTGTCACTGATAGGCCACCATCCAAGGAAACTGCGGAAGGTGCACGGGGTATCAGAGGAAACTCATCACTGGAACACGCGGGGGAGGCGCGAGACTACGCCGACCACACTGTTTACACAATGAAGCCAATCTGGCGAACGGCAGGAGCCAATGTCACACGCGCTCCCCTCGGCAACAGCCCGCCTCGCAGGTTTGGCCCTAATCCACGGCACGTCTGTCGGCCGTGGACAACGCCAGCGTGAATCATTTTGTCTAGCAATTGTTAAATGTTAAAGATGTAGTCAACCATATTCCATGTATTATTTACAATATCACCATTATTGAAACAGATGATGTTGTGCCGTGCTCCTGTGAATACGCCCGTGCCGCACAAAAACATTTGTATATCAGGGATATTGTGTACACGTGAGACACTGCCAGGAACAACAACGTTAATTATTCATGAACATTAATGCAACAATAAAGCTGCCGCACTCATTAGAGAAATAAAGAAAACTTTTCCACCCATTCAGCATTCCCTGCTCTCATGTGGGACTGTAATTAAAGTACTACTCACCGCTGAGCCTCCCGATCTTTAAATGGCGGTTAAAGGGCTTGTGCTTTGTTGGATAAAAGTCCGATTTGCTCTGATTTTGCTCCCAGAAGGTAATAAATCAGACATTCAAAAAACGCTTACAAAGGAGTACTGTAAATGAGACCATGAGCAGCTGACACAAGAACACTGGTAAGCATTATTTGCCCAATCATAGCTGGTGTTGAGAAGAGCAGCTCCGGTTTATCATTGAAGAGTGGTTGAAAAAAAGTAGAAAGTTAACATTTTTTCCACATTAAAAACAAGCTTGCTATTTGTGTCTTGTTTATGCCTGTACTTCACCATGAGACATCTTGTGTTACAGCCCTCCCACAGCACCCAGCTACAGACACTCCCCCTGTGCCCCCCACCACTGACAACAATAAAAAAACAACCCTGAGCTCTGTGATTAGAAACAATGAAGGATAATTACAGGCTGTGAAAGCACGCCTTCCTCTTGACAAGGCAAAGAAGTGGCCAGCTTAAATAAGCTGCAATTTTATGGAAATTTTATAAAGGAGTTAGGAACAAGCTGCAAATGGAACACCCATTATCCCAAACTCCAACAGTGGACAGGCTGTGAGGGTCCCATCACTCATTTTATGAAAATAAATGGCACTGTACTAGGTATTATAGTCACAAAACAATTATCACCCCATGATTTTCACATTCAGCACCACAAACTATGAAAATACACCCCAGCACTCAGCACTTTACTGTGACCTTTTGTTGCATGTTTATACTTCAAAGTTCAAAACTTCGGGTTTTGCAATGTATATGTATATGCTTACATGAGAGCTCTCACAAAAAAAATATGTATGTACTGTCTATATATGCAAATGGGAATAAACTTTAACTTAACATTTCCTGGGGGGAGGGGGGGGGGGCAGAATAGTGGTGTTGACAGCAAGTTATTTACTGTGTTTCTTTTGTTATTGTGTTTATACTTATATATGAGTAAGTGCCTGTGAAGCATATTTGAATTTTAATTTTTAAGGAGAGAAGGGGGTTGAGATATCAGTTCTGGAATTGGAAGTGTCATTCTGCATTCTTGGTCAACTGCTTTGCGCTGTTGTTTGATGAACTGACAATAACACTCCTTAGTCTTTCATCTCCTGACTGCTAATCTACTGCCTCTGCACATTATTGACTCTGGATGAGTGTGTTTGGAGCTATTGCACAGTATAATAGACAAGAATGCTGTTAGATTGGATATAGTGGTGCCTCAGAAATACTTTGCTGTCAACAGTAGCATGAGCAAATTGTAATGATCTACTGGCCAACCAGTTCAGTCAGGAAAAGACACAATCAGTATATCAATTCACTTTAATTAACTAGAACTGGTGGAGTAACAAGAACTCCACTCAATGTGGAAAGAGAGAGAGAGAGAGAGAGAGAGAGAGAAGAAGGAAGAGAGAGTGAGAGAAAAGCCAAGTTTGAGTTTAGGAAGCAAGCAGAGGATTTTTGGTTTGCTGTGGTTTTTGAGTGCTGTCATAGCCAGAATAAAATAATAAAAGTGGGTGGTCTATGAACGAAGCTACTTTTGGTGCAAACATCTAAAACACACGTGTGTGCCCTGTTCATACAGGATGTCATACTGAAGCTTTGAACTGCACATTGAAATAATGCATTCAGTCTGGGCATTCCATATCTATGGTTGGAAATCACACTGTCCATTCTGACTGTGCCTGTTGTGAAGACCCTGGCCCAATCTCTGTCTTTAATGAGAACACCCCTCCCCCCACCAGACAGATCATGCTCTTGACAGGAGTGCGACTTGCTTATTTTCAAGGACTGTAATTCGCATTTCCGTGGCAACTGCGAATTAACTCAGCTTCTGTCTCAGTGAATCTGTAAGCTCACCTCTGCGTTGTATTGAGCAGTGCATGCATGTGCATCTTCAGTACATCACCCTTGAGAGGGCATGCATTCAGGCAGTGACTGCAAAGCTGCATTATATCCCTTTTCCTTTTACAAGCACTTCTTAGTTTTATTGTGAGTTCGTTAGCTTATTTATTGTGTGCATCAGACTGTATTTTTAGAAAAGTATCTGGGCCTTCAGATTGAACTAAAGAAGGCTTCTTCCCTGTTTGTGCATGAGTAGATTTATTTTAAGGTTCAGTTACAAAGCCACTGTAAAGTTGGATCAGCTCTTGCATACTCTGTGCACAGAGATTTAAATAAAACATGGGAAATTACCTCATTCATTCACTAAAGTGTTGCTACCCAACAAGGCATGCCTAATCCACTGAAAGCTAAAAGCATGTTAGGGGTGGAGAAACAGAAGAACATAAGAGGTATAGATAAGAGGAAGATAAGAGGGTTCATTTTTATTATTATTACTACTATTATGATTACTATTACTAGTATTACTACTACTACTACTACTACTAATACTACTACTACTACTAATAATAATAAATATTAGCATATTGCACTACTACCACACATATAAAGCTTAATAATTACTATAGAGCAATACACCTGCATCATGCACTTTATTCAACCTAGCCATTTACAAGTGATATGTCTGGCTGTTCTGTTTTCTTCTGTTTGTTTTGACCATCAGTGCAGAGAGGAAATTTATATTTACACTGACAGTGAGAGAAGGGTGGAATGCACAAGCATCTGTTTACTCAAAATCAATATCTCACATGTCAGGGATTTTGACAACCCCCACTTCATCCCGCCAATCTGAGCATTAGTAATTCAGATGATTCCTCATTTGTCAACTCAACTGATGGCTCACGCCCTCCTGTCCATCTGGTTGACAGGGAGTCACTGATATCATGAAAGAGTTCAAGGCCGGACACAAGGGAAGAAAGGACAGGGCTTGGAATGCCAGCATTGGAATGCCAACCTTGACAAAGTTCAGGGTGCTCATTCATACAGCATTCTGGAATCTCTCACAGAGCACTATTATCTGATACAACAGTGTTCTCTGTCTACAAACTCTACTTGTATTAGTATGATCTACACATACATCCCTTTGCATTGTTTTTTATATTTACTATTTTAGATAAAATGGCAGGTGCACAGCAGACCTTGCAACTAATTTACAATTGCTATTTGTTCCTGTGCTTATATATGGCATACTTTTGATGCAAGGATTATGACAGGATGTCAGTGACTGCCCTGGCTTCCAAACCAGTCCCCTGTTACGAAAGCTGAAATGGGATTTTGATTGGTATCTGATTGACTGGTAACACTTTTATGTCATAGGGATCCAGCTATACTGGCAACATGGGGGCTTGGGATGGACAGGACAATAGGGGCTTCAAATAGAAACGAAGATAAGACCCGTGGTTCCTGCGCACAGCTTGGCCTGTAGTTTCAAAGGTCCTGGGAAAGGAATCTTCACTCCCTGTCTGCCAGCAAGATGCTTTACTCAGACTGAGTGCCTACTCCTCTGAGGAGAGTTTCAGGTCATCACTAAGAAGGAAAATCTAACGTCATGTGCACAGAAAGAGTGGATGCTAAAGAAGAAAGATGGGTAGGAGTGTAAAAAACATTTTCTATTCCTCTACAATACTAAAAGCCACATTTGGTCTACTGTATCACTATATCCTCTACCTCTTGTAAGGTCCATGAAAGCCTGATTGCACAGTTACGGTTTGTAAATCTGGCATGTTGCACAGGGGCTGTGGGTGGGTAAATATTATCGCCATGCACAGTTCCTGTAATACTCATGTGTTATGAGCCATCAGTCTTAATAACAACAGCACTTTTATTTCAACGCTTAGCCACACATGATAGCACAGCATTCCCTATAGGACAGTTTGGTAAAGTACTGCCTTTCGCATCATCAGCAGACCAGGGGATGGTGCTTCATGTGTGTGTGTGGGTATGTATGTGTGTGTGTTTGTGGGGAGGGGGGGGCTGGAAACAGGGGTGGAGGATTGGTCTGGTGAAAAAGCTCTCCCTGAGGGGCCACACTTTGAGTGAATGTTCTGCATCGCAGTGGGAGAGACAGAAAGAGAAAAAAATAAAATAAACAACACAAGAGTATCTTAAAAGCAGTGGAGGCAATAAAATAATGCCATTCTTATGAAAAATACACTTATATACATTATATTTAAATTTTTGCGTGAAATATTTGTTTGTATATTCAGTAGGAGTAGCTGTCACATAGGCTTTTTAAACTCCTTTACTTGATTAGCAGATGCAGACGCAACATTGCCAGCCGAGGGGAGGGCTGGTGATGAAGTGAGGGGAAGGAAAGAGCCAATAAAGTATGTGAATGTGACGAATGAAAAATAATCCAGGGGGAGGGGACACGGGGACAGGACAGTAGATGGATGAGGAGGCAAGAAGCGCGAAGGGAGTTGTAACAAAGCAGAGAGATAGGCCTGACAGAGCACAAAAGGACTGACAGCCTTTGATTCATTTTTCATGCCGCTGCTGATGAGCCAGAAACTCTGGGGAATTGACAGAATGTTTACCCATGAGCGACGCTCCCAGTGCCCACAGCACCATCCTGGCACTTTCGATTAAAACCAACAATGACACAAACCGCTTCAGATCCTTCGTTCATCAGCGTTTTCGTCTTTATCCAAAGCAGGGGCACAGAAAAACGGTACACAAGCCAAAGTTAAGGCCATAATAATAACACCAGTTATGTTGTACAGAGGGCTCTGAGTGAATTAGGGGCAAATGTGAGGCACGCTGTGTGATGATTTATGAATATAACTGAGCCCTTCACCCAAGGACACTCCTCACAGTTTCATAGGAGCAAATAGACCCTATTTTGATCACCAGGGACACAACAGCATAGAGGGAACCAAAGGAGCAAGAACAGAAGTTTGGCCCAAAACCCCCAAGACAGCCGCAGTAATGACTGTCCACCACAGTCATAGTGAGGTTCTGGTTTATTCGGTTTTATGTAACACCGAAGATGGAGCAATAGTGAACTGGACTTGTAGCTTAAAGGTTTGTGGGTTCTCACATGAGGCATTGTTGTTGCACCCTTGAATACTGTGTTCAACCTGAAGCATTGCTTCAGTCTATACCCAACTGTATAAATAAATAGTATGTAAATGTGGGTTATATAAACTGCTTTGGATAAGGGCATTGATTAAGGAAATAAGACATAGAATATCCTCACACTCTACATATCAGCTACAGTGGAACTCATTGTCTCCACTAGGGGGCAAGCACCAGGTCTCAGGTCCCATTCTACCAACAGGAAGCAGAATCATAGGGGGGTCACCATTATTGTCTCCAATGGACACAACAGCAATGCAGATCATGTGTGTTTAAAGGAGAAAGCAGAGAGATGCTGATTATTTCACATGTTGTCATGGAAACAGGAAGAGAAACTGCAAAGGTTGGCACAGACCTCAGAACGGTTTGGCTGGGAGACGACCAGACCAGGTAGTCCTCATTATATGGCAGCCTTTTTGTGTTACTGTTTGTTTTTTGTCCACATTACAAATTGTTTGAAAGTGTTGAACCGTCAGCTGTGCACTTAGAGCAGCTTCAAACACTCCTTCTTCTCTCCTCCTCTCTTTCCCTGACCATTGCTGTTATGACAGCAGTTGAGTCTGTCGCCGCAATGAGGCACTGTAAGAGATCTCACACACACCAGCCCTAACATCTAACATTGCAGAGCATTGATGCTAGCATATCCCATCAGTGCTTCATGCAGTGATGATTATATGTGTAGGATCATGTTGTAGTGGTCAGACTTGCATAGTGTCAAAACTTAATAATGCTTTGTTACTTTGCATAATGTTAAAGCCTTGTAGTACCTCTGCACATTGCGTAGTACATAGGCCTTGTTAGGTGCTTTGTGTTTGTGCTTTAAGTAGCACTTTTCTTAGCTTAATGGTCCTTGTGTATTATCAACGCCTCAGTGTGCAGTTTTAACGTAACCTCAGTGCTTTCTGTATAATCGATGTTTGTTAATTGTTGGCACTTTTTGCCTATGCTACCCTCAGTGCCTTGCACTACTCTGGGAAGCATTAGTGGCCAGGTGCTTTATACAATACCTACAAAACTTAGTGCAGCATTAAGGCTTTTGTGTGCAATGTCTTAAATGCTTTGTGTAACATTACAGAATTCTACGCGCTGTGTCTAAGATGCTTTGTACGGCTCCTTGCCATGCTGTAATACAAGGTTGCTGG